>NW_006409736.1:0-12732 GCF_000296735.1 Chrysochloris asiatica | reverse complement strand
GATACAATAGTGAGTAATTGTTATCAGGACTGACTGTAAGGGCTGGAAATGTAAAGGCAGACATTTTGGGGCAAAGGGAGGGGAGTGATTAATTTTCCAGTCTAGGAGCGGAGGTCCTTGGGACCATCAAAGGAGAAGAGCGGAGAATGGAGCCCTACCCAGAGAAACAGTAATGCCAGGGATGGAGGCAGAGATGATGATGTGGGGAGATTGAGCGGCTGGGGACTTTGGACCTGGAGAGGGAATCGGACTCTATGCGGATGACTGGGGTGCAGACTTGCGGGGTATTCCCTTTGGTTGATGGATGATACATGGAAGGGATTGTAAACATGGCAAGGAAATGATATACAGTGGGGTCAATGTGAAGCTGATGTCCTCCCATGTAAATTATCACATCATTCACCATAAAGCATTAAAAAAAAAATTACTATCCTGCAGCCTTTAACTGTCCTCTGTGAGCCTGAACAGGAAATAGACATACCAAGCCATGTGAGCTTTTATAGCTGAAGAACAGTCTTTCCTCTGCTTGGCATTCAAGACCCTGAATGGCCTGGTCCACTAGTTCTCGTAATATTTAATCATTAAAGTAGTGTATGCACATTAAATTTATTTCAAATGACATGGAAGAGAAAAAATGAAATGAAATGTCTCTTCTGATCCTATTCCCCAGTAACAATACATGTTTACAGTTTCCATTCTTAATTCTTTTAGAACTTAATAACATATCTGCATAACAAAAATACATTTCTATTACTAAAAAACTTTTTTTATTATAAATTGGGTAAGGATTTACAGAGTAAATTGGTTTTCCATTCAACAATTCATACACATTTGTTTAATGTCTGTAACTGCAATGTCCTCATCCCACTTCTTTCCTTATTCCTACATCCCTGTCTCCTTCTTTCCTAGCCCTGCCTGCCTTCTGAACCGTCTCCTTGGGTGAATGCTGCCCTTTTGATCATGAATGGTTGATTGTTCTAAAGAGTAGGTACCCTTTCAAAAAGTGGATTATGGCTTCATGATGGGTGCTGGGCACCTGCTGGCTCTTAAGTGAGGTACAGAAAGGATTAGAACAAGCCAGGTTGACAAGGTCAGTCCAACTGTGGTACCTAATGGACACATAACCAAGGAATCATTTCAAAATTCTTTTGGAGCTACTGTTGCATATATAGCTACTGTATGAATCTGTGCTTACCTAATTCCTTCCAGACAACTTTTTTCTCTATCATTAAGTTTGTGGATCTCTATGAGTTTTTGGCTCTCAAACTAGCCATTTCATCTTGAGTGATTGGTCAATTACTCCTTAAGTGTTCCTGTCCAATGCTGACTCCAGTCGTGGGTTTGGTATGGTAAAAAGGGATTCTGTGTATATATTTGTATCCCAGTGTTCCTGGTGGAGATTTGCCATATGAGCTAAGAAGATTAATTGATTTTCAGTTTTTCAGCCTTTTTCTTGCTGTGAAGAATGGAATTTAGGACTTCTAAGTTATTTCCATGTCAGACGAGGCATTGTTTTTATTGTTGTTAAGTGTCGTCAAGTTGGTTCTGAGTCATAGCAACCATGTATAGGGTTTCCAAGGAGTGACTGATGAGTTTGAACCACTGATCTTATGGTCCTGTGCTTATCCTACAGCACCACACCAGGATTTTGTACCTCATACTATACACAATAGATAATTTTATATGGATCACAGATCTGTATGTAAAAGCTGAAACTATAAACCTTCTAGAATAAAGTATAGGAGAATACCTTTACTTTCCTATGATAGGCATATGCTTCTTAGAACATAAATGCACTAGTCATAAAAGAAAATGGGCAAATTGGATTTTATCTCAATTAAAAGTGTCTGATGACTAAAAGATATTATTGAAAATGAATACAGAAACAAACTACAAATTGGAAAACTATGTGTAATACATATCACTAACAAAGGACCTATGTGCAGCATATAAAAGTACTATAAACTAATAATAAAAAAGACTATTGACCTAATAATGAGGAAAACTTAGTTAAACAGACATTTGGTTAAAAAAAAAAATACACGAATAGCCAGTAAACATATGAAAAGATGTTCAATTTCAAAACTATAAGACAATGCTTGACTACTACAAGAACAAGCAAGTTGTTTGCTGGGGAGCCATCACGGCAAGCAATCCAATCCCCTAGGGGCAAAACCCCTTCCAAGACTGAAACTCAAAGGGAATACACAAGCAGGCATGTAATCTTGCTGGTGACCATGTTGGTTTACCAAATAGGGGAAGTGAGGGGAAAACAGCAATGAAGCTGTGGGCTAAGTCCGATCACGTTCAATAGACTCCTGTCAACCTGGAGTGAGACCTGGTTGGCCAGCAGTATAGCGAGACCTGGGGACTCCTTAGCCCATGGACAGGGACATGGCCACAGAGGACTAGAGTGATTAGGGAAGTATCCAGCTGATATGAAGTGAGGGGAGATGCACAAGAACACCCATACTTGAATATAGTATCCATTTGACCTTGCTTCAATGGCTGGATGATCAGAACTCAACTGTTACAGCATGGCGCAGAGTAACAGACTCAGTCCCGGATCTCAGGAAAGCAAGGTTATTGCCGGTAGACAGAGTGTCAGCTATTGCTTAAACCACTCTGACCCCGAGTGCTTGAAAAAGTGAGCTTATATACAGGTTGGTTACATATGGGTGCATAAGCAGGTGTTGTTAGCTGTGGGGTGAAATTTTTTCAGCTAAATGCTCTTCCTGTTATTTAATTTTGCAAGGTTTGTTTCAGCTTTGCAGTTTTCCTGTTATATGCACAGAGTGGCTGGGGGATCCATGTTTTTTTTTTTTTTTTTGTCTAAGGGGGTGAGGGGCAAGGCAGGAGGGTCCCAGGTCTGCTACATAACTAGAGGAAGAAAGAAGAGGAAAAAAAAAGTGTAATCTGGTACAATTTGATAAACTTGACCTATACTTATGGATGTAGTAGCTTAAAAGAGGGAAGGAATCTTTACAGCAAGGATCATTCCCACCCCCTCTGTACACAGGGTTGACAGGAATGGGCAACTTAGACATTGGCTACCCAAATGGGGGGCTATACAGGTATGAAGTGACTGGCTTACAAGTTTTCAAGAGGGAGCTTAGTTTCAGAGGGTGCAGGGGAAGGTAGAATCTCCACTGTCTAGACAGGGCTGGTGAAAGGAGATGGGGATAAGACTCTTGTGGTTCAATAGTGAATAATTGTTATCAGGACTGATTGCAGTTGTTGCAAATGTAAAGCTAGACATTTTGTAACAAAAGGAGGGGAGTGGTCTATCTTGCAGTCCAGAAGTGGAGGACCCTGGAACCATCAAGGGAGAAGAGTGGATTGTGGGACCCTATCCCAGTGAGATGGATTGGAAAAGTGGTAGCATCAATGGGCTCAAATGTGGCAACGATAGTGAGGTTGACCCAGGATTGGGCAGTGTTTCGTTCTGTTGTGCATAAGGTTGCTATGAGTTGGTACCGACTCGATGACACCTAACAACAACAACAACAATCCAGAGAAGCCAGAGATGGAGGCAGAGACAATGATGTGGAGAGATGCAGTGGCTAGAGACTCTAGACTCAAGGTGGGAGAGGGGCTGTGTGCTGGCAGCTGGGAGGGTAGGCTTGCAGGGTTGTTTGAATGGTTATATATTCCTAAGTGTTTCAGTGTACATAAAAACAAAAACAAAAAACACCCCAGAGGGAATGGAAACAAATGCTGTTGAATGATGATGCATGGAGGGGATTGTAATCATTGCAATGAAATGAAATTTGATAGGATGAATGTAAAGTTGATGTTCTCCTATGTAAACTATCACTTGATTCACAATAAAAACTTAAAAAACAACAACACCATGAGATAAATACAAATTGAAACCACAGTGAGTTACTACATCACACTCATTAGAATGGCCAAAGATAAAAGGACTGACAATTATTGAGGAGAATTTAGAGCAATTGGCATTCTCATAGAGTGCAGGTTGGAATGTGAGATGGTACAACCACTTTAGAAAATAGTTCTGCAATGTCTTATGGTGTTAAGCATGTACCTTCCTGTGACCCAATAATTCCATCTCCATTTTTTTGTCTAAGAGAAGTGAAAATATAACATCCAAAAAGTACTTGAATAAAAATGTCCATAGTGATTCTTTTCACAGTAGCTAAAATTAGAAAATGACACAAATATTCATCTACATGAAAATAATTAAACAGACTGTAGTATATTCATACAGTGGAACATTATTCAACAATATAAATGTAGAGAGCTATAGATATATGAAATTCAGTGGCATGGATAAATGCCAAAAATATGGTAAGTAATTTTAAAAAGTAATTTAAAAAAAGCAAATTGTATGATTCCACATATATATGAAGTCAACGGCCAGGGTAAATGATTTATGGTAATAAACTTCAGAAGCCTGATTATCTCTTGGAGCAGGAGCAATGACTAGAGAGAGGGATGAAGAAACTTTTTGAGGTGATGGTTACGTTTACGTCTTGATTGGGGTTTGAGTCACCCCATACTGGTACATTCTTTTGCCAAAAATTGTCATATGTATACTTACAATTTGAACATTTCAGTTTAAGTAATAAAGGCAGCATTTCAAGTGAATATGTTATTTTTTATAAAACAAGTAACTTAAAACATTTATATGCAATTAAAATAATTTTAAAATGTTTGGACTGAGAAGTAAATCTGACACAGACCCTGAGGTTAAAGCACTTACAGTCTAGTAGGATCCATTAGAAACCTGTCATGAGGGACTAGAAAGATTCCAGAGGGAGAAACCAGCAGCGTCAAAGGGAAGGAGTAGAAAGAGAGCACGTGGAATTCTAATAGAAGGCATGTGACTCGAAACAATTGGGAGACAGTCTACATCAACCTTTAAGTATGCCTTGAGGTTTATTTATCTGGTTATAAAACCTAACTTCATACTTGCAAATGTTGTGAGTGGTGAAAGAAATAAATATGGTAACTCACATCTGGACAGTAGAGATTTGAACACAGTCTTGACTGATAAAACCATCAATGTATTTGTTCTTCCATCAAGTAATTTACTCAGTGAATAATTATTAAATTGTTATTGTTGTTGTTAAGTGCCATTGAGTCAGTTCTGACGCATAGTAACCTTGTATAGGGTTTCCAAGGAGCGGCTGGTGAGCTTGAACCACCAACCTTGCAGTTCAAAAGACTTTGCAGTCTAGCACATTAACACACAGTGCCACATCAGGACTCCAATTATTAAATTAGAGAGATATTATTAGTCTTGCTAAAATTAAAGAAGACTTCTCTTTGGAGGCTAGGGTGAACTTCAATTCTTTTAATTTTATCGAGACAGAAATTGTAGGAAAGAGACTTGTCAAAAATGTGAAAAAAGAAAACAAAAGACAGAGAGACTTGGTTTTTAGTCCCTATTGAGTACATTGATATAAGAAATGAGATGTTTTCTGGATTTTCAGCCTGCTGAAGATGGCATTTTTTCAAAAGTGGAATACTTCTGAGAACCTTCTGGAAGATCACGGCAGTGTGAACATTCCTCATTCATCCTCAGTCCTTACCCCACCCTCTCGGAATCATCAGGGTAAATAACTAGAAATCAACTTTGTAAGAATTCTGAAAAATTGGTGACTGGTGTAACAATTAGGTACATGCTGAATCCAGAAAAAAAGGAAACTTCTAAAGGGTAGGAAAGCTTTAAATTTCTACTCCCTTTGTCTTTCCTCTCCTTGGCTCAGTGACTTAACTGTGGCCAGCAGCAGTGGTCCAGGGTCTCAGAGAGGGGGTGCCTGATATCAGGTTCTAGAGTGAGCAGAGTTTGTACTAATGGATAATTGTATGTGCCTCTTCTGGTCCATCTAGGGGCCACCTGGAAGACTGAATGCATGCAGTCCTCTTGGTTTGAATTGCCATGTCTTGCTACTGCTGAGCTTCTGGTGGAATCAAATGTGCCAGCTTTACAGCTAATAGCCAAGCGCTTAACTACTGTGCCACTGGGGCTCATTGCAAAAGCAATTAGACAAGAAAAATAAAGATTTCTAAACCAAACAGGAAGAAGTAAAATATGTCTGTTACCTATATATAAAAAATTCAAAAGGATCTACAAGCAAGTTACTTGGAGCTCATACATGAATTCTGGCAAAGTAGTATCACACAAGATCAACACACAAAAATCAGCTGGTTTTCTAGAGATGACATTAGAAAGTCCTATATAGAATGGGAAAAAAATGTGGAACAAAACTAAAAATTATTTAAAAAATCAGGTTTACTGGTTAGATAGAGACTGATGGAACCCCAAGATTGTAGCCTTTAGTCAACCTTCAAGTTTGGAACTGAACTCAGCCCCATGTCTCAATTTTTAGTCAATGATCAATAGATCTATAAAGGAAGCGATAACATTAGTGAGGTACACACACTTTAGAATCATCAATCATCTGAGATCAACAGTGCAACATTTACCCAGTACCAAAGTTCAAAAGGATTAAGAAAGAAGTAGGAATGGTTGGTAACAGGAAACACAGGGTAGAAGTAGCGTAAGTGATGTCATATTGAGGGGATTGCAGTCAAGCAGATGAAGCAAAATGTGTAGAAATTGCCAAATGGAACACTGATGATCTGCTCTATAAACCTCAACCCAATTCACCATAAGAAGTTTTCTTTACAACAATGAAAAGGAAATTAAACAATTTCATTTACAATAGAATCTAAAAGAATAAAATTCCTGGAGGTGAATTTAACTAGGGAAATGAAATACTTGTATATTTAGAACAATAAAACAGTGCTAAACAAACTAAATAAGACCTAAATAAATAGAAAGGTATCTATGTTCATGCAATGTAAGACTTATTAAGGTATCAATGCTCCCTAAAATGGTCTATTGATTAAATACAATCCTCATCAAAAATCCAACAAAAAAAATCATTCTTTTTTTTTACATAAATGAATGAAAAAGTCAATCCTCGATTTCATATGGAATTACAAAGAACACCAAGTAACCAAACCAATATTGAAAAGGAATGCAAAATAGGAGGACTCACACTTCCTGAATTTAAAACATATGATAAAGCTATAGGAATCAAAACAGTGTGATATTGGTATAAGACAGACATATAGACCAATGGACAAAACAGAGCATTCAGAAATAGAGCCATGCAATCATGGTTGATTGATTTCCAGTCCTTTCCGTGGGGAGAGAAAAGTATTTTCAGAATGGTGCTGGAGCAATGGGATCTCCACATATAACAGAATGAAGTTGGGCCTGTACCTCACACCATATATCAAAAGTAACTCAAAATAGATAAGTTATTTTAGATATGGCACCAAATCTTAGATATGACACCAAAACACAAGTAATAAAGACAAAACAGATAAATTAGACTTTACAAACAAACAAAAACCAACCTTTTAGCATTAACAAACTTTATCTAGTAAATGGAGAAAAAATATTTAGAAATCATTTATCTGATAGGGATTTGGAGTTCTGGTGTAGCACTGTAGGATCAGCACTGGACTGCTAACCACAAGGTTGGCAGTTCAAACCCTCCAGCCATTCCTTGGAAACCCTATAAAGGGTCTCTCTTTATATTCTGGTTTTACTATCCAGAATATAAATAGAACTCCTACAACTCAACAACAAAAAGACAAACAGCACAATTAAACAATGGGCAAAGGATGTGAATAGACATTTCTCCAAAGAGGATATACAAATGGCCAATAAGCACATGCAAAGATGCGCCCCATTAATGGAACTAAGGAAATGCAAATCAAAACCAGATGGGATACCACTTCATACCACTAGAATGGTTAGTAATAGAAAGGTGGAAAATAGCAAGTGTTGCATTAGATGTGAAGAAATTGAAATACTCATCTGTTGCCAGTGGGAATGTAAAATGGGAGAGCTGACGTGGGAAATATTTGATGGTATCTAAAAATTAAGCATAGCATTACAGTTGTTGTTTTGTTGTTGTTAAGTGCTGTCAAATTGTTTCCAACTCCTAGCAATTCAATTTCTACATATTCACTCAAAAGATTTGAAAGCAGGGACTCAAACAAATACTTGTACAGTGATGTACTTTGCAGGTATCCATCAATAGGTGGATGGATAAACAAATTATCCTACCTACATACAATGGAATATTCAGTCATCAAGAGAAATGTAATTCTGGTACATGCTTTGACATGGATGAACCTTGAAACATTACGCTGAGTGAACTAATTCTAATACTGAAGGATTATATTCTATTATCCCATTTATAGGAAATATCTAGAATGGGCCAATGTATAGAGACCAAGGTTTACTAGTGGTTGCTAGAGACTGAGGCAGAGAAGAATGACGTTTAATGTTGCTTAAGGAATATTCAATTTCTCTTCATGATCATGAAAACAATTTGAATATGGATAGAGGGAATGGATGTACAACATGGTGAGTATAGTCACTGAATTATATACTGAAAAATGGTTAAAGTGGCAAATGTGTTATATATTTTTATTACAATAAAATGACAAGATGCATAATGACCATTTGGGTCATATCCAACAGCACATGTATCCCTGGCTCCAACCCCTGTGAAGCACATTATATGATCATTTCAAGGTCCTAACAATGGTCTGTAATAACAAATGGGTGCTACTAAGTGATACACATCAAGACATTAGTATTATAGTATTATTATGTTAGGAGTCCCGGTGTGGCTCTGTGGGATAATGCACTGGACCACAAGTTCAGTTTGAACCACAAGGCCGGTGGTTCAAATTCACCAGTCGCTTCTTGGAAACCATACACAGGGTCACTATGAGTCAGAACTAGCTTGATGGCATTTAACAACATTATGTTAAAGATGTTTTAGTGTATCTGGAAATGTTTTCTATGCAATAGAAAGGTATGCTGTACATGATACACTAAGGCAAACATTTGATTTAGGAATGAATCATATTTAAACTGTTCCAATTTAGATACAAATTCAGCTTAAAGAAAGATTTTGGAATAGAACTTGTTCATAATCTGGGGACGTCCTGTATATAATCCAGTGTTCCTACAATGGCCAAATTACATAAAGCCCTATTTCACTGAATGTATCACAGATACTTTAGCAATGCATAGTCATTGTATTCTAGAAAGAAAGATACAAATAAATGTATGATCACAACTAAAAAACAGGGGGAGGGGAAGGGCAAGGAGGGAAATAGCAAAGCAGTCCTAGATCCCAGAGCAGGCAACTCTTTCCAGGAGGCTGTGGTGAAGATTCCATAGTGGGTAGCCTTGAGACACTGCCTTCGATGTTGGTTTAGCAGGTACTTTCTTCTGTAACCATCACATGGAAGAATTATCTTTTCATGCCCAATGGCATGAGGATGACAAAAAGTAAGCAAATCATTCAAATTGATACGAATACATTTGGCTCCCAAGCTACGTTTGTTTGATGGAAACAGAGGCTCTGAGCACTACACCACACTATCCCCTGATGGTTCCACAGTTGTCTGAGGGAGGTTTCTTCCAGTTTCATCCACTTCAGGAGTGTCTTGGAGCGCCCTCTGGAGAACCATCCTGAGGGGCAGCTGCAGCCGCAGCCTCTTCCACTGCCTAAAGGAACCCACGAAGAAGTAAATGATGGGGTTTGCACTGCTGTTCACACAGGAGAGAAACTGAAACCAGGAAAAAAGTAAACTGTCAAAATCCTCCTGAAGCCAGAATACTAGGAACAAGTGAATACCGAAGGGCAGGCCACAGAGCAAGAAGACCAACAATGAGGATAAAATAGTTACATAGAGTCTAGTCAGCTTCTTCCTCCGGGAGCCACTGAACATCTTCACCAGCAGAGCCAGGCTAGATCCACAGAGAACCACAAATAGGAAAATCAGTCATGTGGAAAGGAAGAAATTAAATTTCAGACACCAACTAAAGTCCACTATAATCACCGGTCCACAGTAGATGGCATTCAGGATGCTCATCAGCAGGGACAGGGCCCAGAGCAGGGCACATATGACAGCTGACATGTACCTTGGGCGGTGGCAGTGGTACCAAATAGGGCGCAGGATGGACAGGCAGCGCTCCATGCTAATTGCGCTGAGAATGCCCATGCTGGTCAAGTAGGTAAACACTATCAGAGTGTTGAAGAAGTAATAGATGAAATTGAAGTTAGAATTGAAGTAGCAAATGAATTGTAACAGGTCAATTATAAACAGGTGGCAGAGGAATACAACGTCGGCCCCAGCCAAGTTAAAGATATAGACAAAGAAGGGGTTCCTCCGTCGGCGGAAGCCCAGGAGCCAGAGCACGACCATGTTTCCTACCAGCCCACCCAGGGCAATGACGATGGTCAGTATGTCTAGGAACAGAGTCTTCATCATGTAATAATCTGGAGAAGAGGCAGCCTCACTTCTGTTCATTGGTGAGATTTGTGGCCATCTGTCTGTGGAGGCTGGTTCCAGTCTCAGAAACCCAGTACTGGTGAGCCTGGAACACAAACAAGAGTTGCACCAATGAAATCACTGTTTTTCAGTACCTCCCTGTTATGTAGGAATTACTGTCCCCATTTTACAGAGGAGGGCAATGGAGGTTTGCAGAGATCAAGTAATCTGTCAAAGGCTGGAGAGCCTGGAGTCTGGATTCAACTCTGTTCTCATTACCTTTATAGCTTCTCCTTCTGGCATGGGACTCTTCTGTGGACCAAACACCTCCCACACCTTCTAAAGGCCATGTCACATCCCCTGTCTTAAAGTCTAGGACAGGCTCTGTAGGATAGTGACAAGGTTTGGGGTCCAACATCCCCTCTGATCTGGGGTGAAGGGTAGAGCTCCAAAGTCCCAGGCATGAGTTGTAGCCTACTTTCACTGACAAAATTCATCCACCAAGGAGGAAACCCAAACAAACATGTTTTAAGGACCTGAGAGAAATGTGAACACTTGCAATGACAGGTGTGACAATGGAATTCAGAATATCTGACTAGGAACAGTAGCTAGAAATGCCACAATGTGTAAGCTTTATTGTGACAGAAAGAGCTTTTCTCTTGTCCATTTCTGTCTCACTAGTGCATAGAGCATAGCCTTTGGTATGGATTGTATCTCAGTGTAAAGAAAACAAAAATCCTCACTGCTGGACCAATAAACAACATTCTTAACAGTGGAGAAAAGATTGAAGTTGTTAAGGACTTCATTTTTCTTGGATCAACTATCAACACTCACGGAAGCAGCAGTCAAGAAATCAAACGACGTATTGCATTAGGCAAATCTGCTGCACAAGACCTCTTTAAAGTGTTGAAGAGCAAAGATGTCAGCTTGAAGACTAAGGTGCACCTGACCCAAGCCATGGTATTTTCAATAACCTCATATGCATGTGAAAGCTGGATAGTGAATAAGGAAGACCGTAGAAGAATTGATGCATTTGAGTTAGAGTGTTGGAGGAGAATATTGAAAGTGCCATGGGCTGCCAAAAGAACCAATGGATCTGTGTTGGAAGAAGTGCAGCCAGAATGCTCCTTGGAGACCAGGATGGCCAAACTTCATCTCTCATACTTCTGACATATTGTCAGGAGGGACCAGTCACTGGAGAAGGATCTCATGTTTAGTAGGGTGGAGGGTCAGAGAAAAAGAGGAAGACCTCAGCGAGATGGATTGATATCAATGGGCTCAAGTGTGGCAACAATTGTGAGGTTGGCCCCAGATCGGGCAGTGTTTCTTTCTGCTGTGCATAAGGTCTCTATGAGTCGGTACTGACTTAATGGCACCTAACAACAACAACAAGTGCTTAGCTCTGTCTGAGATACACGGTAGGTATTCAAGAAATTTAATCAAAAGAATGCATGAATTACTGAAAAGGAAGCCTAGAGTTGTTGAAAATGAATGTAAAACAAAAAATGCTAAGTAAAATTCTTCATCAGAAAACACACATGATGAAGAATTCAGTCATTATCCATTTTGTTTTAAGGAAGTCTGGTGGAACAATGAGTTAAGTATTGAACTGCTAACTGAAAGGTCAGCAATTGGAATCCATCAGCAGCTTCCTGGGCAAAAAAGATGACAGAGCCTGTTTCCATAAAGAATTACAGCCCTCCTATAGATTTCTACTACGGAGCTCTGGTAGCGTATGGTTACGAATCAGGCTGCGAACCACAAGGTCAGCAGTTCGAAACTAACAGCTGTTCTGCAGGAGGAAGATGAGGCTTTCTGTAACGTAAAGATTTACAGCCTTGGAAACCCTGTACAGGGTCCAACTCCACAGCACATAACCACCACCACCACCACCACATATTTCTGCTATTATGATTGGCTAAACCTGCTGCTGTTCCTAGTCAGATATTCTGAATTCCATTTTATCAATAAAGCTTGATTTAGCAAACAAGAAAAAGAAAAGAATTACAGTTTGGGAAACTCTATGGAACAGTTCTACTCACTCCTATAGAAGTTGGAATTGTCTCCACTGCAGTAAGTTTGTATGTTTGTGTTTCCATTTCTGTATATGTTTGAAAGAATTATTTACACCTGCACAAATTGTTAATGATGACTACCTTATGACTCCAAACCCATAAGGGCCAGTGTATGGCTTTACTGAGCAGCTGGACAAGTTTTAGTACACAATCTAAGTACACAAGTTAAACTAAGTTTAAGTTTCTCTGCATTTTAGAGAGGATGGAGAAAGGTTGCAAAGAAAGAGAAAGAGGTTGCAATGCGGCTGAATAGAGCTTGTTGAAACTACCACGTTGTTAGATGCCATCTAGTCATTTTTTTTTTCCTATTATT
>NW_006409735.1:41275-42539 GCF_000296735.1 Chrysochloris asiatica | reverse complement strand
CTTGGGCTGTGGCCCTGCCTTCCAATCTCAGTCCAGGCTGAGGGGCCCTTAAGGAATCGATCAAATCACTGTATTTTGTTTCCACAGTCAGATTTCTCCACAGGTGGGTGCAGGAAACTGGCACCTTGCACCTTATACAAGATCCAAAACTCTGGTGCTGCACCAGGAAAGCATCTCTGTTTTCCCCCCACAAACCTCCACAGAAGAGCCTTTCTTACTTGTCTCTGCTTCACTTGCCCCCAAACCAGAAGTCCCTAGAACTTTCAAGAGAAGTCAAAAGAAACTTTGTAGTTTCTGCCTAGGCCTCTAGGAGTGCTTGTTTTGTGAATGCTCCTCCTTGGAACCCATCACAGTGAGTTCAAGTGTCTGTCCCAAGATGATATTACATATCGGACCTGCCCGATATGTTATTTTTTCTCTTTACTAACAGAACACCAATTCTAGTGGGGACAGCAATGTGCCCAACTAAAACATTGTATACTCTCCTTATACCTTGTAGTTAGAATTGGCCATGTGACACAGCTCAGGCCAATGAGACAAGAGTGGAAATTTCCTGGAAACGTTTGTTTTCCCTTCCTCCTTCTGCCTCCTTTGCTTCTTGCTTAGAATGAAGATGTGATGGGTAAAGTAGCAGCAGCCATTTTGAGGCCATAAGAATAAGATTTAAGAGCATCATAGTAACATCAGTCCTGCCAGCCTTTGCCTGGTAAGTACCGTGGAGTCGGTTCCGATTCATAGTGAACCTGCACAGGGTTTCCAAGGCTGTAAATCTTTACGGGAACAGAGCGCCTCATCTTTCTCCCTCAGAACCACTGGTAGTTTTGAACTGCTTAGCTGCTGGTAATTTATTCAACAAATACTTACCTTCAGACTTTTGTTTTGTGCAAAAGCAAACAAAAAGAAAAAAAAAAAAAAAGCCTTCTTAAGCCATCATTATTGTTCCTCCTCCCCCCATCATTACTGAGTTTTATGTTGCTTGCAAACAAACACAAACCTGAATGTTTTTACATAAACATTTGTGACACAATTTTCAGCCAAGCAATAGATAGGTATATAGGTGGGACAACAGCACTAGGGAGGTATGCGCATCACAGAGATCAAAGAGCAGTATTTACCTAAGGACAAAATTCAAAAGAGTTGGGAAAGAAAAAGGAATGGAAACAGAAACACAAGGAGGAAGTGAGAGAAGGATGTTACATTGAGGGGATTGCAATCATTGAGATGAAATGAAGCACATGATTTGTTGAATTTAAAACGTGATGAT
>NW_006409735.1:38769-40455 GCF_000296735.1 Chrysochloris asiatica | reverse complement strand
TGACTGTATCAGTGGGAAAAGAAGATGGAGAAACTCAATATCTTTATGTAAAATGAGGCGAGGGGCAGATGTGGTACAGACTGTCAATTGCTCATCTGCAAGTTCAGGCTGAAGCTGAAGAAATTAAAGCAAGCTCACGAGAGCCAAAATATGACCTAGAATATACTCCACTCTGAATTTCGAGATCATCTCAAGAACATATTTGATGCATTAGACACTAATGACCAAACACCAGAAGAGTTGTGGATGGCATCAAGAACATCATATAAGAAGAAAGCAAAAGATTGTAAAAAAGAAAAGACCAAAATGGATGTCAGAAGAGATTCTAAAACTTGCTCTTGAGCTCTGAAAACCTAAAGAACCTCGAGGGAATGAGAAAGTAAAAGAGCTGAATAGTAAGTTTTAAAGGGTAAGTTGAGACGACAAACCAAGAATTATAATGAAATGTGCAAAAGTCCTGGAGTTAGAAATAAAAAAGGAAAAACATGCTCAGTATTTTCAAACTGAAAGAACTGAAGAAAAAATTCAAGTCTTGGGTTGTAATATTGAAAGATTCTATGGGAGTCCTGATGTGGCACTGTAGGGTAAACACTTGACTGCAAACCATGAGGATGGTGGTTCAAACCCACCAGCTGCTCCTTGGAAACCCTATACAGAGTTGCTATGAGTCAGAAGTAACTTGATGGCACTTATAACAACATGGACAAAATATTGAATGATATATGAAGCATTAAAAGAAGATGGAAGGAAGGCACAGAATCACTGTACCAAAAATAATTGGTTGATGCTCAGACATTTCAAGAGGTACCATATGATCAAGAACCAATGGTATTGAAGGAGGAATTCCAAGTTTCACTGAAAGCATTAGAGAAACACAAGAATCCAGAAATTGATGGAATACAAATTGAAATATTTCAACAAACTGATGCAGTACTGGAGGTACTGACTCATTTATGCCAAGAAATTTGGAAGATAGCTACCTGGTCAACTGACAGAAAGAGACTCATATTTGTGTCCATTCCAAAGAAAGTTGACCCTACATGATATGGAAATTATTGACCAATATCATTAATATTGCTTACAAGTCCTTAGAGGACTTGAAAATCCAATTTTTCAGTTAGCAGCTGAGTGTGTTAACTGTACCACCCAGGGACTCCTGGAGTGCCTTTACATGTCACTTAATTCTCACAGCAACATTTGGATAATAAGTCAATTTATCCAAAGGCCTATAGCTGAAAATTACAGAGCATAGACTCCTGAGAAGTTCAGCTACTCCCTGCCATATGGTAACAAAAAGAAAGCAAAGATTCTAAAGAAGATCTTTTCTTCTCTTAAATGCACATATGTGCCTTCACTCACTCTTGTGTATTTGTGAACCTGCCAACAGTCTGTAGCTATCATGAAAGTTTATCTAAAATAACAGGGGAAGCATAAATGGCAATTAGGCAACATGCCAATAGTCCTATATCAAAAATGCAAATAAATTGAGCAAAAGAAACCAGACATGAAAGATGTATGTGTCTATGAAATTCTAAATTAATAGATGATGTTAGAAATCAGAATGGTGGCTATATTTCAGGAATGGAAAAGGAGGAAAGAAAGTGGTGAGAAGGAGTTCTAGGCTTGTATACAGGAGGTTGGCATTTTCTGTTTCTTCAATCTGGGTGGTGGTTGTTGTTAAGTGCT
>NW_006409735.1:36075-37249 GCF_000296735.1 Chrysochloris asiatica | reverse complement strand
GTAATAACCAGACCAACTTTTCAAAAAATACTAAAGGGTGTTCTTTGAATGGAGAAGCAACAAAAGCCCGAGATTAACATACATGACAACACCATCCAGAACTCAATCCAGATATAGAAGGATTTAATACAAAACAAACAACAACACTGAAAATAGGGAAACAGAACTACTAATTTATGTTGAAACAAACTACAAAGCAAAAAGAAGGATTAGCATAGATACAGAACATCCAAATGATGAGAAAGTCAAGTAGACTTCAAGGTAAAACAGACTGTTTTACACAGGGAAAATTAATAAATTACAGGGAACCTCAAAGAAATTTAATATTCTCACATCAAAGTAAAGAAGAGGAAAATCAGAAAAATTTAATAAACATTAAAACAACAGAAATGAAGAAAATGAAAAGAAAGCCCACAAACAAAAAAAATGAACTTAGTTCAGAAATTTATGTGGAACAAAGAAACTAGCAATACCACACACAAAAACAAAATAAAACACACACACACAAAACCACACACAGCAAAATGACAGCAACCGAGTCATACCTATTAATAATTACACTGAATATAAATGAACTAAATGCACCAGTCAAGAGACAGAATAGCAGAATGGATTAGAGAACAGAATCCTTTAATGTGCTGTCTGTAAGAGACGTAGCTTACACACAAGACAAAAATAGACTAAAAATCAAAGGATGAAAAAACTATATCAAGTTAATGGCAATAAAAAATGAGCTGGAGTAACAATATTGATCTCTGATAAAATAAATTTTAAGGCAGAGATCATCGTAAGAGACAAAGAAGGACATTAAATCATGAATAATTGGTCAATTGAACAGGAAGGCATAACCATAATAAGTATCTATGTTCCAAATGAAAGAACCACAAAATACATAGATGATAATACATAGACAATAATACTACAATACTTGTTGTTGTTAAGTGCTGTCAAGTCGGTTCTGAACCATAGCAGCCCTGTATAGCCCTGTATAGGGTTTGAATCACTGACCTTGCAGTTCAGACTGACTTTGCAGTCCAGTGCAGTAACCCACAACACCAGACCTATAAGACAAGAGTCCACAATAATAGTAGGAGATTTTAATACAACATTTTTGATGAAGGACAGAGCAACTAGAAAGAAACTCAACAAAGACACAAAAGAACTAAACAACACA
>NW_006409735.1:0-457 GCF_000296735.1 Chrysochloris asiatica | reverse complement strand
CAAGAGGCATTGGTGTTAGGAGTCTTTGAGTCAGTTCCAACTCATAGCAATGTTATGAATAACAGAAGGAAACACTGCTTGTCCTGCAACATCCTCACAATTGTTGCTATGTTTGAGTCCATTGTTGCTGCCAGTGTGTCACTCTATCTCTTTGATTGAACCTCCTTAAGGATATCCTTCATTTTTTGTTGACCCTCTATTATAACAGGCATGACGTTCTTCTCCAGGGACTTTTCCCTCCTGACATGTCCCAAAGTATATGAGATGAAGTCTCACCTTCCTCACTTCTAAGAAACATTCTGGCTGTACTTCTTTCTACACATTTGTTTGTTCTTTTGGAAGTCCATAGTATAATCAATATTCCTTACCAATAACATAATTTAAATTCATCAATTTCTCCATGGTCTTTGTATTCTCTTGCCCAGCTTTCACATGCATATGTTGTTGTTGTTGTTAA
>NW_006409734.1:41563-42597 GCF_000296735.1 Chrysochloris asiatica | reverse complement strand
CCAGTCACTAAAGCCAGTGAGGATGAAATAGAAGAATTCTACCCAACTTCTTCTAGCTAAAATTGATCAAACATGTAATCAAGATGTATTGATCATTAGTGGTGATTGGAATGCAAAGGTTGGGAGCAAAGAGGAAGGATCAGTAGTTGGAAAATATGGCCTTGGTGATAGAAATGATGCTGGAGATGCATGATAGAATTCTACAAAATCAATGATTTGTTCATTTCAAAAACATTCTTTAGACAGCATAAGAGATGACTATACACATGTACCTCACCAGATGGAATACACAGAAATCAAACTGACTACATCTGCGGAAAGAGACGATGGAAAAGCTCCATATCATCAGTGAAATGAAGGCCGGTGCAGGATGTGGAACAACAGATCATTAATTACTCATATACAAATTAAAACTGAAGGTAAAGAAAATTAAAACAAGGCCATGAGCACCAAAATATGACCTTGACTATATTCCACCTGAATTTAGAGAACCTCTGAAGAACAAATTTGATACATTAAACACCAAAGATGGAAGACCAAAAGAGTTTAAGGATGACATCAAGAACATCATACATGAAGAAAGCAAAACATCATTAAGAAGATAAGAAAGAAGGAAAAGGTCAAAATGGATGTCAGAAGAGATACTGAAACTTGTTCTTCAGCATTGAGATGCTAAAGCAAATGGAAGAAATGAGGAGGTCCAAGAGCTGAACAGAACATTTCAAAGATCAGCTTAAGAAGTTAAAGCCAAATATTACAAGAAAACATGCAAAGATCTGGAATCAGGAAACCAAAAAGGAAGAACACGCTCAGAGTTTCTCAAGCTGGGTGAAATGAGGAAAAAATTCAAGCCTTGACTTTTGTTATTGAAAGATTCTCTGAGCAAATTATTGACTGATGCATAAAGCATCAACAGAAGATGGAAGGAATACATAGAGTCACTGTACCAAAAGGAAGTGGTTAATGTCCAACCGTTTTAAGAGGTAGCATATGATCAAGAGCCAATGATACTGAAGGAGGAAGTCCAAGGTGCA
>NW_006409734.1:7161-8787 GCF_000296735.1 Chrysochloris asiatica | reverse complement strand
GACAACAACAACATAGTTCTGATGTGGTGCTGTGGGTTAATGCAATCCTCAGAAACCCTATACAAGGTCGTTATGAGTAGGTGCTGACTAGACGGCACTTAACAACAACATAGGTAGGCCAGCATAGAACTGCACCACAGTGTTTCCAAGTCTATAATGTTTATGGGGATCCACTGCCACATCTTTCTCCCATGGTGTGTTAATGTGTTCCAATTTACTTACCTTTCAGGTAGTAGCTGAGTACTTCAAGCACTGTTTCACCTTTATCAATCTATTAATACCATAAAATTAAATATATCCATTAAGTTTCTTATTGGAAATAGTTCTACACAGAAGATTTATAGAAACCTGTTTCTGACACAATAGAGACAATATGAACTTGTGGTGTCCAAAAATATCTGTTACCTCCAAACATTTATTTTTGGTTCCAAACGTTTTATTTACTCAACTCACATGATTTCAATAAGTCTGTTGTGCTTTAAAGTAATAATGTTTTACTAGTCCAACTGAAGCAATAAAATGTTATTTTGATAAATTAATATCTAGTTTGGAAAAAAATAGTGTTTTATGGTGAATTGGGTGAAGGTTTACAGAGCAAATCAGTTTTTCATGCAACAATCATACAAATTTTTTTCCTTGTCAGTAATTACAATTCCTACAAGTACATCACTTCTCCCATTTCCTCTCTGTTTCCCATGTTCATATCTCCTTCTTTCTTATTCCTTCTTGCCTTTTGAACTTTGTCCTTGGGCACATACTGCACTTTTGATCTCAAATGGTTGATTATTCTGAGGAGTGCATCTCCCCTAGTGTTATTTTTCACCCTGTAGACCTCTCTATTGATTGCATGAAAATTGAGCTACAAAATTAGTTCATTTTCAGGCCTTAAGGATGTCTAATGACCATAGTCTCTTAGAGATTGGAAGAAAATTTATTTCAGTAAAAGGGGATGTACAAGTTTTATAATAACTGAAACTTGTCAATTTTTAGAGGCCCTCTTTATAATAATATATCATTGAAAATCATGCATACTTACAAGGGCCAGAAAACTTAAGCTTCATTAACTTTATGGCAAATACAAGTCAGTTTTAGAAGTACAGTAGCCACATTTAATTACATTATATAATTTCTTAATTAATGACTGACCACCTACTGTGTCCTAGTCCATATTATTGCCAGCACTGAAAATGAAATGTTGACTGCGACATGTAGATTTTTCACTGTCACAGCGCATATGGAGAAAAGATAAAAAACACAGTAACCCAAAAGTGTATCTGACAAATTCACAATAAATAATAGGATAATGGCTAAGAAAAGGGCTATCAATAAATTGGAAATCTGGACTGCAAAGTTATTTGAACTGCAAGGTCAGCGGTTCAAGCTCACTAGCTGCTCCTTGAAAACTCTATACAGGGTCGCTATGGGTCAAAACCGAATCGACGGCACTTAACAACAATTATAAGAAACTAAAATAGGGTATGGAGTCCTGTATGGCACTATAGGGTAAGCACTGGACTGCTAACCACTATCCACAAGGGCAATGGCTCAAACCCACCAGTCACTCACTCCTCATAAGCTCTAAAAAGGGCCACTATTTGTGGGAACAACTAGAAGACATGGGGTTAG
>NW_006409734.1:0-6736 GCF_000296735.1 Chrysochloris asiatica | reverse complement strand
TAAGCAGTAGGAGTAGGAAATAGAGAAGGCCTGACATTGCATAACTTGTGATTTGCTGGCTAGAAAGAAAGGCAGGACGGTGGAAAGAATAGCAGGAAACAAGGTAGGAGCCAGACAGACAGTGGTAAAGTTACCTAAACCAATGATCCACAGAATACATTGAACATTATAATCAAGTGAGGGATTTTTAAAACCACGATGCCTGACTCACACCAGGGACAAATTACATCAGATAAGGGAGGAGGAAATTGTGTCCAGTCAGAAGCATTTGTTTTCAAGCTTTCTGGATGAATCTAGCATTCAACTCAAGGTTAATGACCAATGATCCACAGTCTTGGAGGTACAGTAAGAATGTGGGTTTTAGCTGATCACAGTGGGATGCCAGGATAGGATAATAAGCAGGAGGCAAAAAAATATTGTCACGAAGACACTATTGTACACAAGGAATGGAATGTATATTTTCTTTTACACAACATGTATATTGCATTGAATTAAATTTCATAAACAATCTGCCCAAATTATTATTAGCTCCCTGACACACACACACACGTAGCATGTATACTGGAGTCCTGGTGTGGTGCTGTAGTTCAGCACTGGACAGCTAACCACAAGGTTGCTGGTTCAAACCTAGCAGCTACTCCTCTAAACAGGGTTGCTTTGAGACAAAATGACTCGATTGCACTTAATAACAACAATAATAACAATGTGCATATTAGGAGTCCTGGTTTGGCAATGTAGGATAAGCTCTGGCCTGCTACCCACAAGATGTATGTTCAAACCCAGGAGCTGATTCTGGGAAACACTATACAGGGTGTCTCTATGAGTCAGAACCAAATCCACAATACATAACAACACCATATATATTCACACACACATACAAATAAAAACAAAACAATAGAAAGTCATATGCAAATCAGAGAATGAGTGTAAAATAATTTCAGTTATTTCTAATCATGGTGCTCATATATTAATCAACAATTCTAAGTTTCTACATATAACGTAAGAAAAAAAATCACTTTTTTCTTTCATTTATATTATTTTAGGCAATAACGACCTTGGAAGATTAAACTGTCAAAACCAACTTTCTTTACCTTCACATAGCTGTAATTCCCTTGGACCTTCTGACAGAACAAATAAGAAGCTAGATTCAATCTTTATTTCTAAAATCAGAATTCTTTAGGTAGCTCTATAATTTCTGGAAAGCAAGGCAAGAATATCTTAGTTGTGGCAAGACTAATTTCCATACTTTATCTTCACTACTACCTCAGCCAAGTCCTAATACATCTCACATACTTTTTGTTGTTTTAGGTGACATCAAGTCTGTACCGACTCATAGTGACCCAAAGCACAACAGGACAAAACACTGCCCAGTCCTCCATCATCCATACAATTCTTGCTACATTTGAGCCCACTGCTGCTGCATGTGCCAATCCATCTTGCTCTGGGTCTTGCTCTTAGACCGCCACTTTACCATAATATGTCCGAAATATGACAAAGTCTCACCATGTTGGCTTCTAAGGAGCATTCTGGATATACCTTTTCCAACACAAATTTGTTTGTTCTCCTAGAAATCCATGGTGCTTTCAACATTCTTCTTCAATACCATGACTCAAATGCATCAATTCTACAGACTTCTTTATTCTCTGTCCAACTTTTACATGTATATGAGATTACTTAAAATACCATAACTAGGGGCCTGGTCTGGCACTACAGGATAAGCACTGGACTTTTAACCACAAGATCAGTGGTTCAAATCCACCAGCTACTCCTTGGAAGCCTTACATAGGGTCATGGTGAGTGTGAACCAACTCGATAGCACTTAACAATAACAAAGGGTTAGGCACACCCTAGTCCTCAAACTGATATATTTACTCTGGAATATTTTATAGAGATCTTGTACAGCATGTTCTGCTGCTGCTGTTGTTACTCACTGTCAATGTGGCACTGTAGGACAAGCACTTGACCGCAAAGTCGGTTTGAACCACAAAGTCAGCAGTTCAACCTCACTAGTTGCTCCTTGGAAACCCCATATCGGGTCGCTATGAGTCAGAACTGACTCAACAGCACTTAACAATAACAGCAACTGTCTAACACACAAAAAGGATTCAAAAAGTTCATGGAAAAAATTCACTTTTCCATGAAATTTTTGAAGTACTCTTGCACTATATAGGTTATTCATTTACTCATTCTATTTATTTTCTATTCCTCCCTAATACTATGCAATCTCCATGGTAACTCTCCAGAACACAGATAGTTACTGAATGAATTCTTGCAATTTTCAAAATGAATAACTGAATTTCACAATAGTAGATGGATTGTGGATCCTTTCAACGTGATGCAAGATTAGACAAACATGCTGCACAGACCCTCTAGAACAAAGAGACCAAATGAAACAGATAACTGATGATAATCCTAAAACTCTGAGCTTGAGAGAATAGGATAGAGAAGTGGATTGAATATGGACTGGAAGAAAGAGCCGAATAGATGTGGTAAGAAAGTAAACAAACCAGTGAACTGTCAGCTGGTCTGATGTGGTATGGCCATTTTGGACTTTTGCAGGCAGCTTTAGATCCAGAGGAGTCCTGGCGTGGTACTATGGGCTAATGCGTCAGACTGCAAAGTCGTGTGAACTGCCCATCAGCCAAAAGACTGTTTGGCTACACCAATTGCTGCTCTTAGGAATACTGATACTCTCCCTACAGTTTCTTGGTGACGAGAGTCATGATCGGTCACTACCCTCTCTGATGCCCTGAATAGCCCCTGCTCTGTCAGAGGACTGAGTCAGACCACTGTGAGTTGGGCACCAGGTGCATAACCCACTAGTTTGGAAGCATGTAAACTCTGTTTCTTCAGATCAGCAGAATGTAAAGAGCTGATTTCCCAGCAAGCCCTGGATCAGCAGTAGAATCATAAGCAGGTGCCCTGCCCCCAGGTATTCTGTGAGCCTGGAAGAGTTCCTTCTGGGAAACAAAAGACCCTGACCTCAGACATCATTAGTGCTTGCACAAACTACTTCCAAATTCTTGTTGTCATAAAGTGCTGTTGAGTTGGTTCCAATTCATAGTGACCCTGTATAGAGTTTCTAAGGAGCAGATGATGAGTCTGAACCACCTAACTTATGGTTCAAACTGACCTTGTAGTCCAATGCAGATGCCCTGAAAACGGATAACACCTCAGCCTACAAGAACTCCATTCAGGGTCAGGTACTGCCATACTCTTACCCTGCCTCCTCCGACTCATGAGCTCCTTGGTGGCAAAAGTTGCCAACCTAAACTGAGTATCCTGTCCCCCACAGTTTTCCTCTCTCTAGATGCAGTCCCTTCACCAGCATTTTCCTTTCACTGATTTTTTTTTTTCTCCTACTCTTTCCCTTTCTTTTTTGACTTGCCTTTTTTGTTCTGTTCTTCTTTTTTTCTTTTGTTCCACTTTTTCTTTTTTTTTTTTTTTCTCCTACTCTTTCCCTTTCTTTTTTGACTTGCCTTTTTTGTTCTGTTCTTCTTTTTTTCTTTTGTTCCACTTGATATTTCTTGTTGCTGCCTCATTTTTTTTATCTTTATTATTTTCTTATTTTGCTGTTGTTTATTTCATTTCTCACTCCACCCAGTGGGAGACAAAAATCATGCCCATATAGTCCAGCCACAGCCATACCCCACTCAATGTGCAATAATCAGCTCCTAAACCACTAGATCCATAATAGACAACAGTCAACATATGCCAAACCCATCCTGAACTTCACTACAAACTGAGAATAGTACACAGTTTTCCATTCTCTAGTCACACCCACTGGGAGGCATGTGGTAAGTGTTTAAGGACATAACAACATACAATCATCAATTAAATGCAAATACAATACCACAATGTCTTCAAGACAACAGACCATTTAAGTTCACATGAAAGACGCAAGCAGAGTGACTCAAACAAGTGACCAAAATGCAGAGTCAAAACGTTTCTGATAAACTACCTGGTAAAGAATTCAAAAGAATAATATTTATGCATCTTCAGTGGATTTAGATAAAGATCAAGGAATCTTTAAAGGATAGCAATGAGAACACACAGAGAAAACTTCAGATAATTCAAGGAAAGCACTACAAGAACAAATGGACAAAATAAAGGAAAACTTAAAAACAATATAAGGACTATCAAGAAGGAAGAGCATGAATGGAGCATGAGCTCCTACCCAGAGAAGTAGAGATAGAAGAGACAGTGGCAGAAGCGATGGAACAGAGAGAGCAGCTGAGGACTCTAGGCCCATGGACTGAGAAACGCTTTGTGTCCATGGGTAGGAGGCGAGATTGCAAAATGTGCACTTTGGATATTTAAATGAATATAAAATTTTTGTTTTGTACCTGTACATCAAATATTTTTAGTCTGTTCATCTATGAAAATTAAGATGCAAACGAGAAGCCACAAGGTGGAAACAGGGTAACTGTTTTTACAGGGAGGGGTGTATAATCATTGAGATGAAACAAAGTGTATGAATGGTTGAAAAAAAATCTATATTATCGAGCACAGAATGCATAAAGATGTTATTTGTGAGAAAAACAACATAAAAAGAAAGGATGGAACTGTATAGAAGCAGAATTTTCAGGTCATTGAAGTTAACCCTTTCACTATCAAATTTTTTTTTTTTTTAAAAAGATTGTGTAAATATGTTTTTTTCACTAATGGAATGCATGCTGAATCATTGAGTGTTTTTGCTTTTGTTTTAGACCTACTGTCTTTTTATTGAGCTAAATATAAGATACAAAGAAGACTGAATAAGACTAAGCTCTGATTTCTCAACAAGGTAATGTAATAACATATATAAAATTATAAAAGGAAAAACATTGTCAGCCAAGAATCACATACACAGCAAAAGCGTCTCTCAAACAACAGGAAAATTATGACATTTTCAGAGAAACATAAAATAAAGGAATTTGTAAACCAAACAAACTTTATAAAATATACTAAAGGGAGTCCTTAGGACAACAGAGAGCCAAGAAGAGCAGACGACAGCTTGAGATTGGCATACATGATAACACCACCCAAAACTCAAACCAGACATACAAATATCCAAAGTAAAATAAGCCTACAAAATTGAACATAAGGATCCGGAGCTAACTTACAATGAAAACAACTACTAAAAAAGAGCTAACTGTGTAGTTAGAGAACTTACAAATGGTAAGGAAGTCAAGTAGATTTGAAGATAAAACAGACTGTTTAAAATTAGGATAGAAATTCATAAATTAAGAATGTAACTTGAAAGAAAATTAATAAAAAGAGAGGAGAATCATAAAGATTTAATAAATATTAAAACAACAGCAATGAGGAAAACGACAAGAAAACACACACAAAAAATAAATTTAGCACAGAAATTTATGTGGAACAAAGAAATCAGCAGCACCACACAGAAAAATGACAACAACCAATTCATACCTATTAATAATTACACTGAATATAAATGGCTTAAATATACCAGTCAAGAGACAGAATAGCAGAACAGATAAGAAAACAGCGTCCTTCAATATGCTGTTTACAAGAGTCACACTTTACATGTAAAGACAAAACTAACTAAAAAAAAAAATCAATGAATGAAAAAATATATCTAACAGCAATTTAAAAATGAGCAGGAGTGCCAATATTAATTCCTGATAAAATATATTAAAGATAAATCAACATAAGAGATACAAAAAGGTTACTGTATAATGATTAAAGGGTTAACCTGACTCATCTGTTAGTTTCTAAAACTGTGGTGGCTTGTGTGTTGCTGTGATGCTGAAAGTTATGCCACTGGAATTTAAATACCAGCAGCATCACTCATGTTAGAAGGTTTCAACAGTTTACAGACTAAGACAGACTAGGAAGAAAGAGAGGAGAACTGCTTCTGAATGTTCAATGAAAACCTTATGAACCACAATGGAACATTGTCAGATACAGATCACAATAGAGTATTATCTGATATAGTGCCAGAGGATGAGCCCCTCAGGTTGGAAGGCACTCAAATATGACTAGAGAACAGCTCCATCCACAGAGCAGAGTTGATTGACAACGATGACAAATGGAGTAAAGCTTTCATGGCTTTATTTGCTGGTAGGGCACAACTCAAAATGAGGTGAAACATCCATTAACAATCAAAATATGGAATGTACTAAGTATGAATCTAGGAAATTTGGAAGTTGTAAAAATGAAATGGAAAGCATAAAGATCAATATCCTAGGCATTAGTGAGCTGAACTGGATAGGCATTGCCCAATTTGAATGAGAAAATCATATGGTTTACTAGGCCAGAAAGAGTCCTGGTGTGGCACTGTAAGATAATCACTGGACTCCAAGGGCAGTTTGAACCGCAAGGTCAGCAGTTCAAACTTACCAGCCACTCCTCTGAAACTCTCTACAGGGTCACTATAGGTCAGAACAGACTCAATGGCAATTAGCAGGAACAATGACTATACAGGAAAACTCAAACTGAACAGGAATAGCATTATGTAAATCAACAAAAAGAGCATTTCAAGACCTATCTGAAGAATGATGCTGTCTATAATAGGTAATGTATGCCTATAAGGAAGACCAATTAATAACACTATTATTCAAATTTATAACGAAAGCTAGTGATGATGAAATTGAAAAATTATACCAACTTCTTCAGTCTGAAATGGATTAAACATGTAATCAAGATATATTAATAACTAATAGTTATTGGAATACAAAGGTTGGAAATAAAGAAGGATTAGTACTTAGATAATATGGCCTCAATGATA
>NW_006409733.1:41587-42452 GCF_000296735.1 Chrysochloris asiatica | reverse complement strand
GGTATGAATTTACTGCTGCAATTTTGTTGTTTTGTTGGTTTTGGTGTGTGCAAGTATGTGTGTTATGCTGTTGATATTTTTTTTTTGTTTCATGTATTTTTCTGTGCAGAGTTCATTTTATTTTCTTATGGAGTTTCTTATCATTTTCTGTTTTTTGTTTTAGTACAGATGCAAGTTGATAATGTTATGTTTCTTCATTTTGATGAGAAGGTTCATCAATTTTCTTTGAATTTACCTGAAATTTATTACCTTTCCAAGGTCATTTTATCTTAATATAATCTTGAATTCCTCTCAGTTTGGAAGTTCTGTAAGTATAACATTTCAAGTCGGTACCAACTCATAGAAACCCTCTACAGCATTTGCAAGCAGTGACTTTTGGGTTTCAACTACCAACCTTGTCATTAGTGAAAACAGTGCTTATTCTACAGTATCACACCAGCATATTTTTATATGTGGGTTGATTTCTGGGTGATGTCTGCCTTTATTGATTCTTATGGCATGTCTTACAAAGTTTGTATGGTTTGTTGCTAATTTCTTTCATTTATTTTTTTCTATGAATGTCCTAATTCTTCCTCTTCTTTAAGGGAAAGTTTTGCTGAATATATAATTTTTGGTTGACAATTTTTTTACAGTTTTATATATGCCATTGCACTCTTTTCTTATCTTGATAGTTTCTTATTGCCATACTTTTATAGGTGATGTGAAGTTATTACAGAGTTGCTCAGAATTCTTTCTTTGTCTTTGCTTTTGGAAAGTTTGATTATGGTATGTCAGTAATTTTCATTTGGGGTCTATATGATTTGGGGTTCATTGAGTTTCTTGAATGCATCTTCTTGTCTTTCATGATATTATAGAGGCTTTCTTC
>NW_006409733.1:0-13434 GCF_000296735.1 Chrysochloris asiatica | reverse complement strand
ACCTGCCACATCCCAGCAACCAGCAAAGAATCCACCACCATTTAGTATGCGTTTTTTTCTTAGTCTTTTACAGTAGTGATCTTATGCAGTATTTACCTTTTGTGCCTCACTAATTTCACTCAACATAATGTCTTCAAGGTTCATCCATGTCATACAGTCGCTTTCAGCTTCCTTGTTATTCTTTAAGGTAGCATAATATTCCACAGTTTGTTTATCCATACTTCAGTTGATGAGCACTTTGGCTGTCTTCATCTTTCTGCTATTGTAAATAGTGTTGCTGTGAATATTGGTGTGCATACATTTACTCGTGTTATAGCTCATATTTCTTGTGGGTAAATACCACGTAGAGGAATTGCAGGGTCATAAGGTATTTCTCTTTCCAACCTTCTGAGGAATCACTGTATTGCTTTCCAGAGAGGTTGGACCATTTTGCAATCCCACCAGCAATGCAGGAGTGTCCCAGCCCAGTGTCTCCAAATCCCCGCCAGCATTTATTGTCCTCTACTTTTTTGATCTTTGCTGTTATTGCTGATGTGAGATGATATCTTATTTTTGTTTTGATTTCCATCTCTCTAATGCTAGTTATCATGAAAATTTCTTCATATGTTTGTTGGCTCTTTGGATCTCCTCCTTTGTGAAATGTTTGTTCATATCTTGTGCCCATTTTTTAATTGGGTTATTTGTCTTTATCTTGTAGAAGTGTTGTAGTTTCTTATATATTTTAGAAATGAGTCCCTTGTCTGGAGTGTCATTGCAAAAGATTTTTTTTTCCCATTCTGTGGGTTCCATTTTAACTTTTCTGGTTAATTCTTTTGATGCATATAAGTTTTTAATTTTTGGTATGTCCTAATCATCTATTTTGTCTACTTTTGTTTGTGTAATTTTCAAAATGTTTTGTAGTCTGTGTATTCCCTGAATTGTTACCCTCACATTTGTCCCTATTTTTTCTTTAATAGCTCTCGTAATTCTGGGATTCACATTTAGGTCTTTAATCCATGTTGAGTTCTTCTTTTTTATAAGCCGTGAGGTGAAGGTCTTGTTTCAATCTTTTGCATATTACTTTCCAGTTCTGCCAGCACCATCTGTTGAAGAGACTATCACCTCCCCATGTAATATATTTAAGTACTTTGTCAAAGATCAGTTGGCTGCATGTGGATGGGTTAATTTCTGGATTCTCGATTCTGTTCCATTGATCAATGTATCTTTCATTGAACCAGTACCAAGCTGTTTTGACTATTGTAATAAATTTTGAAGTCATGGAGTGATAGGTTTCCAACCTTATTCTTTTTCTTAAGCAGTGCTTTACTTATCCTAGGTCTCTTTACTTTCCATATAAACTTTGTAATTGTTTTTTCATCTCTTTGTACAATGTCATTGGAATGCGGAATGTGATTGCATTGTATGTGTAAATTTCTTTGGGCAGTATTGACATTTTCACAATGCTAAGTCTTCCTGTCCAGGAGCATGGTAAATTCTTCCAATTTTGTAGGTCTCTTTTGCTTTCTTGTAGTAGTGTTTTGTAGTTTTCTTTGTATAAATCCTTTGTTTCTCTGGTTACATTTATTCCTAGATATTTCATCCTTTGGGTGGCTATTGTAAATGACATATCTTTCCTAATGTCTTTTTCAGCAGTGTTGTTTTTGGTATAGAGGGATCCAACTGATTTTTGCAGGTTGATCTTATATCCTGCCACTTTGATGAGTTTTTCCTTGAGGTCTAATAGCTTTTTTACTAAGTCTTTGGTTTATTGTACATATAGGAGCATATTGTTTGAAAATAGAGTTTTACTTCCCTTTTCCCAATTTGGATGCCTTTAATTTCCGTATCTTGCCATATAGCTCTTGCTAAGACTCCTAACACAATATTGAATAGGAGTGGTGACAAAGGGCATCCTCTCTGGTTCCTGTTCGCAGATGGAAGGATTCAGTTTGTCTCTATTAAGAATAATGTTTTGGCTGTTGGTTTTGTATTTTTGTTGTTGTTGCTGTTGTTAAGTGCCATGGAGTTGGTTCTGACCCATAGCGACCCTGTACCGTGTTTCTGAGGCTGTAAATCTTTATGGGAGCAGAAAGTCTCGTCTTTCTCCCACAGAGCGGATGGTTGTTTCAAAATGCTGACCTTAAGGTTTGCAGCCTGGTTTATAACCCCTGCACTACCAGAGCTCCTTTGGTTTTGTATATATGCTTTTAATTATGTTGGGGAATTTCCTTTCAATTCCTACTTTGTTAAAGTTTTTTAAAATCAGGAATTATTATCAAATGTATTTTTGACTGTATTTTGTCAAATGGCTTTTCTGCTTCAATCGCTATGATAATGTGGTTCTTTTCTTTTCTTTTTTTTTATTTATATGGTGGATTATGTTGATCATTTTTCTAATTTTGAACCATCCTTGCATCCCTGTTATGAATCCCACTAGATCATGATGTACTATCTTTTTGATGTGCTGCTGCATTTTTTTGAGAATATTTGCACCTATGTTAATGAGGAATATTGGTCTATAATTTTCTTTCTTAGTGATGCCCTTCCCTGGTTTTGGTATGTGGGTTATGCTTGCTTCATAAAATGTATTAGGAAGTTGGTTCAGACTGATAGCAAGTTTGTATCATGCTTCTGAGTAGCATCTGGATAGTCTTGACTTATTGACCTTGTGGATTGCAGTCCAGTAGTTCAGTATTTATCCTACAGCACCACATCTGGAGTTTCTATAAGTATTGTGAAAGAATATAACCCTTATTTAACCATTCTGTTTCCCTTGTTCGTGTCAAATGACTACCTGGTGGACTGTGTACAGATTCTTCATGAGCACAAATAAGTGTTCTGGAAAAGCCATTCTTTTCAATGTTATTCATAGTTTGTCATGATCCACACAGTTGAAAGCCATTGCATAGTCGATACATCATAAGTTAACATTTTTCTGGCATTTCTAATTCCAGCCAAGATCCATCTCATGTCAGCAGTGAAAAACCGCCTGGTCACATGTTTTCATCTGAATAAATCTTTGGCACTTTCCCATCAATTTACAAAAGCAGCCATTTTAAAGTAATCTCTAGCAAAATTTTACTCGCATGTGAGGTTAATAATAATGTCCAAAGATTTCCAAATTTCATTGGCTCATCTTTCTTTGGAATGGGAACTAATAGGGATATTTTCCAATCAGTTGGCCAGGTAGCTAGTTTCCAAATTGTTTAGCATAGGTAAGTAAGTGTCACCAGTGCTACAACAATTTTTTGTAAGATTTGAACTTGCATGCTATCAATTCCCAGATTCTTGTTCTTTGCCAATGCCTTCATGCTCGTTGGCTTTCTTCCTTCAATACCATTGACACTTAATCATATGCCACCAATTGAAATGGTTCACCATCAAACATTTCTTTTTGGTGCAGTGATTTACTGTATTCCTTTTATCTTCCTTTGATACTTTCTGCATCATTCAATATTTTGCCCATAGACTCCTTCAATATTGAAAATTGAGGCTTGAACTTTTTCTTCAGTTCTTTCAGCTTGAAAAATTCTGAGTGTGTTCTTCACTTTTGGCTTTCTAACTTCAGGTCCTTGCAAATTTCAATATAATTCTTGACGTTGTCTTCTCCAGCTGCCTTTTGTAATTTTCTGTTTAGCTGTTTTACCTCCTTATTTCTTCCATTTCATTTAGCATCTCTATGCAGAAGAGAAAGTTTCATGCTCTCTCTGATTTCTAATTTGGTCTTTTTTTTTCTTTCTTGTCTTCTTAATGACCTCCTGCTTTCATCCTGTATGATGTTCCCCAAGGCTTTATATCATTTGTGTGTTTTAGATGAACTCTTCTTTGAAGAGGTAGCCCTTTCCCATCATGTTTTGAACACCTTCTTACCTGAGAAATTAATCTTACAGCATTATATGGAAGAATGGTCTATTGTTATCCATAAGTTTGTTTGCTTTTTTTCTACCACTACTTTGTCAATTTGCTGTGCTTTGGTGGCTTCTGTATTGATGTGATGTAGGAAGTTACATCATTGATATTTTAAATGCTAGCAGGACTGACCATGGTTGATACATTTCAGTGGAACTTCCTGATTAAGACAGACTAGAAAGAAGGATAGGCAGACTACTTTGAAATGGTTAGCCAATAAAAACCTTATGAATAAGAAGTGAATATTATTTGATATAGGAATGGAAGATGAACCTCTCAGATTGGAAGTTACTCAAAACACAGCTGGAGAAGAGCTGCCTTTTCAAAGTAAATTTGACCTTAATAATGTAGATGGAGCAAAGCTTTCAGCACATTCATTTGCTGATGGGGCACAACTCAAAATGAGAAAAAACAGATTTAAACATTCATTAACATTTGTAACATGGAATGTATAAAGTCTGAATCCAGAAAAACTGAAAAATTGTTAGAAATAAAATAAAGGACATAAAAATTGATATTCTAGGCAATAAATAGCAAGCTGAAATGAACAGGTATTGGCCATTTTGAATCATACAGTCATATGATTTACTATGCCAAGAATGACAAATTGAAGAGTAATGGAGCTATATTTCTCTTCTTCAAAAAGAGCATTTTAAGATCAATCTTGAAGTACAGTGCTGTATGTGATAGGATAATATGTATATGCTTACAAGGAAGACTGAGAGCATGATGGCTCTCTCTATAGTATAAGCTCTGGATTGCAGACCACAAGGTCAGTGATTCAAGTCCTCCAGCTGCTCTGTTGGACAAAGATCAGGCTTTCTGCTTCCCCAAATATTTATAGCCTCAGAAATGCAATACAGGGTCGCTATAATTCAGAACCAACTCGACAGCACTTAGCAGCACAAGAAAGACCAGTTAATACCATTATTATTACACATCAAACATGAAATTCAAGGATGATGAAATCGAAAAATACTACCAAATACTTTAGTCTGAAATTAACCCAACACACAATCATGATTCTTTGATAATTATTGATAATTGGAATTTGAAAGTTGGAAACAAAGAGGAAGTATCTGTAGTTGGAAAACATGGTCTTGGTGATTGAAAAGATGCTGGAGATTATGTTATAGAATTTTTCAAGACCAGTGGCTTATTAATTGCAAATATCTTTTTTCATCAACAAGAAAGATGACTATACACCAGAACCTAACCAAAAGTGAGACACAAACATCAATGACTGAGAAGGTTAATATTATCAGTTAAAACAAACACTAATGACTGAAGACCAAAAGAGTATGGAGGACATCAAGAACATTATACATGAAGATTTAAAAGGTCATTAAAAAGAAAGAAAGGAAACAACAAAATGAATGTCATAAAAATCTCTGAAATTGTCTCTTACACATAGAAATAGCTAAAACAGCTATTTTGTTGTTAGGTGCCATCAAAGTCAGTACCGACTCATAGTGTTGTGCATAGTGACCCTATGCACAACAGAACAAAACATGGCCCAATCCTGGGCCAACCTCACAATTGTTGCCACCCTTGAGCCCATTGATGCTGTTACTTTGCCAATCCATCCTGCTGGGGACTTCCTCTTTTTCTCTGACCCTCCACCTTACCAAACATGATACCCTTTTCCAGCAACTTGTCCCTCCTGACAATATGTCCGAAGTATGAGAGACGAAGTTTGGCCATTGTGGCCTCCAAGGAGCTTTTTCCGACACAGATCTGTTTGTTCTTTTGTCAGACCATGGCACTTTCAATATTCTCCTCCAATACCGTAGCTCAAAAGCATCAATTCTACGGTTTACCTTATTCAATGTCCAGCTTTTGCATGTATAGTATGAATATATCTGAGCACTTAATTGTGCTCATGAGGAATCTGTACATGGACCAAGAGGTAGCTGTTTGAACAGAACGTGGGAACACTAAATTTTTACAATTAAGAAAGATGTGCGACAATATTGTATTCTTTCACCATAATTATTCAACTTATTTGCTGTGCAAATCATCCAAGAAGCTAGCCTCATCATTGAGGGAAGACTCATTAACAACCTGCGATATGCATATTATACAACCTTGCTTGCTGAAAGTGAAGAGGACTTAAAATATTTACTGATGAAGATCAAAGAGCACAGTCTTTGGTATGGATTGCATATCATTGCAAAGCAAACAGAAATTCTCACCACTGGACCAATAAACAAAATTCCATATCAACGGAGAGAAGGTTGAAGTTGTTAAGGACTTCATTCTTCTTGGATCAATCATCAACACTCACAGAAGCAGTCAAGAAATCAAACAGCATATTATATTAGCCAAATATGGTGCACAAGACCTTTTTAAAGTGTTGAAGGGCAAAAATGTCAGCTTGAAGACTAAGGTGCGCCTGACCTAAGCCATGGTATTTTCAACAACAACGATGTTGTTGTTGTTGTCAGGTGCCATCGAGTCAGAACTGACTCATAGCGACCCCATGCACAGCAGAACGAAACAATGTCGGATCCTGGGCCAACCTCACTACCGCTGCCACACTTGATGCCATCAATGATGCCACCTGGCTGATCCATCTCGTTGGGGGTCTTCCTGTTTTTCTCTGACCCTCCACCTTACCCAGCATGACGTCCTTCTCCAGCGACTGTTCTCTCCGGACAATGTGTCCAACGTAGGAGAGACGAAGCTTAGCCATCCTGGCCTCCAAGGAGCACTCTGGCTGAACTTCTTCCAAAACAGATCTATTGGTTCTTTTGGCAGTCCATGGCACTTTCAGTATTCTCCTCCAACACCACAACTCAAAGGCATCAATTCTTCTACGATCTTCCTTATTCACTGTCCAGCTTTCGCATCCATATGAGGCTATTGAAAACACAATGGCCTGGGTCAGGCGCACCTTAGTCCTCAAGCTGACATCCCTGCTCTTCAATACTTTAAAAAGTTCCTGTGCAGCAGATTTGTCCAGTGCAATACGTCGTCTAAGCCAAGAAATTGTTGAAGACATGTGAGGACCTCCAATGATGCATCAGTTTGTTGAAAGATTTCAATTTATTTTGTGTTCTCAAGCTGCCCTTTGAAATTTTGTGATCAGCTCTTTTAATTCCCATGTCCTATCGTTGTTGTATCAACTTTCGCGGAAGCAGCAGTCAAGAGATCAGACGACGTATTGCACTGGACGTTGATGCCACCATGTGCCAATACATCTCATTAGGGGTCTTCCTCTTTTTCTACTGCCCTCCACTTTACCATACATGATATCCTTCTCCAGGGACGGATCCCTTCTTACAATATGTCTGAAGTATAAAAGATGAAGTCTCACAATCCTGGCTTCCAAGGAGAACTCTTCCTAGACTGCATCTAACACAGATATATTTGTTCTGTTGGCAGTTCATGGTACTTTCAATATTCTTCTCCAACACCATAATTCAAATGCATCAATTATTCTACAGGCTTCCTTACTCACTGTGTAACTTTCATATGCATATGAGGCCATTAAAAATACAATGGCTTGAGTCAGGCACACCTTGACCCTCAAACTAACATCTTTGTTCTTCAATACATTAAAGAGGTCTTGCGCAGCAGATTTGCCTAACTTAGTATGTTCTTTGATTCTTGACTGCTGCTTCCATGAGTGTTGATTTTTGATCCAAGTAAACTGAAGTCATTGACAACTTCAATCTTTTCTCCATTTATATGGATGTTATTTATTGGTCCATTGGTGAGGATTTTTGTTTTCCTTTGAGGTGCAATCCGTTTCAAAGACTTTGCTCTTTGATCTTCATCAATAAGTATTTTAAGTCCTCTTTATAATCAGCAAGCAAGGTTGTATTATCTGCATATCGCGGGTTGTTAATGAGCCTTCCTACTATCCTGATGACATGTTTTTCTTCATATATTCAAGCTTCTCTGATTAATTGTTCAGTGTACAAGTTGAATAATTATGGTGAAAGAATACAACCCTGGCACACACCTTTCCTAATTTTAAACCATTCGGTGTTGCCTTGTTCTGTTCAAACAACTGCCTCTTGTTTGAATAGCTTCCTCACAAGTACAATTAAGTGTTCCACAATACTCAGACTTCACAAATTTGTCTATAGCTTGTTAAGATCCACATCTAAATCCTTTGCATAGTTAATGAATTACTGTGTGCCTGAAAAATTTTTAAAGTACCATGGTCTTTCAGAATCAAAAGCAAATTTGTCTTTAGAAGTCCAACCAGAATACCCTTGAAAGCAAGGATGGAAAGACGTGGCCTTTCATGTTTAAAACATATTAAATGGAATCAGTCTTTGGAGAAAAAGCATCATGCTTGTAAAAATAGAGGATAAGAGAAAAAGTGTGAGACTCTCAAGAAGATGGATTGATTCAGTGGCAGCAGCAATGGGGAATTTCATTCTGTTGTGCATAGGGTCACTTTTATTTGGAACTGGCTAGATGGAACCTAACAACACACATACACACATTTACTGCAGTGTAATGTCTGAGCACAAGAGAATTGATCTAGGAATTCAAATAGAAGAGCAAGGTGCATCTCTATGAGCCAAAATAAGCTTCTTCTGTTTATGACTGATAACACGCACACTGTTGCATGAAGATTAAACAATAGATATTTCAGCACCTCTTAAATATGTACCATGTTCCAGATAGTAGTCAAATTATTTACTGGTTCCATTGTGTCACACTCAAGAGGCTGTGAAAATGGACACCCTTTTTAACAAAACAGATGAAGAAATTGAGGCACAAAGTTTGACTCACAAAGCTCATAAATTGCTGGGCTTTATTTAGCACTAGGCTAGTAAATAGAAATAAATCCCTTTATGTTAACCATTCCATTAAATTCTGAAGGGTTTTTGTCTTTTATTTCATTATGATTCCTGTGTGTTTAGCCAGGTAGTGAAATTGCATGATTCCTCAGAGATAACTACAAAGAATAAGGGGAACATGATTTGTTTGATTATGTTAAGCCTGACTCCAGGTCTCTAGTTCTATTCCACGTTATCTCCGTGATCTATAAGAAATTGACCTTATTATACCTCAGGACATTAAACTGCTACAATTTTCTTTATGTTCACATGACTGTCTTCATAATTCTCACCAATTCTTTACACAGGTTCAAACATATGAATATTTCTTGATACACAAAGTATATTTACAGGTTTTACTTGAGTCCTGAAACCCTATCACCTAAGGCCAATTATCTCCTAAAAATTATCCCTGGGCACTGCGTATTATTGAATGCCCCACTCATTGCTCCCAAGGGTTTTCTCTACTTCCATTAGTACTACCAGACCATTATGTTTAAAATGAACACAGAAAGTTGTTTTGTTTTGTTTTTCTAATAAAGCAGAAGAATTATTTCAGGATCTCTTCTGTTATCTCATATCATTTCCTCTCATCTTTGACTACACCTGGAACATCATTGGTCTTATCAGAAATTCAGAAATTCTGGCTTCCATCTAGAAAAGACAGTATTAACTTGTGAGTCTTTTCTGTTATTCCTTTCTTTTACTTCCTCCTTACCTCCCTCTATGAATTATCCCAATGTCTGCACTGCATTGCTCACTTATTTTTTTAGAAAGAGCAGTAATGAAATTAAAAAAAGAAAAAAAGTGCAGATAGAAGAACGATTCCCACAAGACCAACCTTTTCTTCTTTATCCATCACATTTAAGATTCAGTCTCAAAAATCTGAACCAGTGTGATATAGCGGGTTGTGATAACCAGATTATGAAAGAGTGAATATCTACCAGGAAATGTAGCTGATGCCAGGAATACAGGCAGGAAGTTCTGTACCATTGCTTTGGTAGACAGAATGCAGATGTAAATTTAAACCTAAACAACTTAATTGTGATGAATTGTATACAGCTAAAACATAGAAATGATGTTTGCATAGTAATGCTGCTGCTGTTGTTAAGTGCTGTTGAGTAGGTTCTGACTCATAGTGGCCCTTAATGGGGTTCCCTAGGAGCAACTGGTGAGCATAAATCCTTGAGTTGTGGATCAAACTGACTGTGCAGTCCAGACCATTAACGCCTTAATAAATAATTCCAGCAAATATCTGTCAGTTTCTTCTCTGCTAAGTGGATGGATCAGTGAAAACCTGTCATAAAATTAAGATATTCATGAGTAATTGTAATTCTATAGCTTTTTCATAGCATATTATAAAAAAGCATCTAAGAATTTGTTTATGACTTATTTCCCAGCTTATAGACTAGTGTTGTTAGGCACCTAAGGTATTTTGAAAGGCTATCTTAATTATTAATAAATTAAATATTTGAGGAATGTGTGGTGGAATAAAAACATTTAAAAATATGTTAATAAGCATAATACAACTGCCAGATCTTCCTCAGGATGAAGAATCCTCAGTGATTTCAGGAAAGGCAAAGAATCATTTCACCTGAGCAAAGCTGTCCTTTGCCGATATATAGGTAAAGAAATGGTTTCAATTTTATAATCCCTTTTCACAGAAGTAAAGTCCTTGTGCAGCACTGTGATATGGGCACTGGACTATTTATTCCAAATTTGGCAGTTCAAACCATGTAGCTGCTCCTTGAAGACTCTTTACAGGGCTGTTATGAGACATAACCAACTCAAAGGCACTTAATCACAACAACAAATTCATAGAAATTAAGAATATTACATGTTTTTATACTCCTATGGCAAAACTACATTAATAATAGCTGAGTGGTGATTCTCCTTTTTTTTTTTTTTTTATTACTCTCTTAATGACAAGGCTGTTAAATAGCTGAAATATAAATACTCACATTGCAACTAATTTATAATCTTAACTTATTTTTCTCCAACATAACTACTATTTTGAGTACTTCTCTATTTGGATAAGAATCCTGGTAGCCTAGTGTGTTAGGAGTTGAACTGCTAACCATAGGTCAGCTGTTTTAATGTACCAGCTGCTCTTCAGGGAGAAAGATCAGGCTGTTTGTTCCTGAAAAGATTCACAGCCTCAGAAACACTATACAGGGTCTCTGTGTGTTGGAACCAACTCAAGGGCACACAATCATGTGCAATCTACTAGTAATGTTTCACAAATAAAAAATTCATTAAATGATATGGAATATTATTTTTTATATATAAAACAGGAGATGGATGTTTAATGACGCTTTAGAAGCTCTCCATAGTCGAATAGCAAGTAAGTGGCAGTCAGGATTTGGAACACATTTCTCAGAATGTCATAAAGCCTCAAATCTACTAATATGCAATATGAATACCCAGGTTGTTGTTGTTAAGTAGTGTCCAGTTGGTTCTGACTCGTAGCGACCCTGTATAGAATTTCTGAGGAGCAGCTGGTGTGCTGAAATCATCAACATTGCACCTCAAATGGACTTTATGTCCAGTGTTTATCCAATAGCACCACACCAGGACTTCAGGGAAAGAAAATATTAAGAAACTTTATTTGAAATCTAAACCTTCAGAATGAAATTGGCATGAGTAGGGTAGAGTTACCTGTAATTGCAGAAGCAGCCTTTTTTCTTTCTTTCTTTCTTTCTTTTTAACCAACTCAATGATACAAAGATATCAATAAATTGTCAGTAAACAGATTGGTATAAACCAATAAGAACCAACTTTTCAGTGAACTCTTTAAAAGGATTCTGAAATAAAGAGCAACCATAAGAAGAAGAAGAAAAAGCTTTTAGTCTCCTGCTGGCAGTTTGCAAGATTCTTTATGTTGCATGTGGTTATATAGCTCATGATTAAATGTGTCATAAAATGTGGCAGCATAGAGGATTTGCCCTTACAGGTTCAAAGTTCAGAGTACAAGGAAAAGTAGGTTTGGAAATACATATTCTACTGTTTTGAATCAGCGAGGAACATAAGCATTTGTGGAACTCCAGAATAAAGTATGATCATTTTTAAGGAATAGCAAGCCTTTAGGCCAAAAGCTAACAATTTCTCTGTATAGGTTGTAAAACACATATTAATACATCATCACTTGCAATAGTAGTTTTGAAAGATAAAGTTAGAAAGCAAATGGGTTTTAGTAAAATGTATATTAAATTACTCATCCATCACCAATAATCCTTAAACAGAAAACAATTTGTTTTTACATCAGTATATTTAAATTCTGAGATATATTCTGATTGTGTGGAAACAACTACTCATTTTAACCAAAACAGAAAATCTAAAACACTTTATTTTATACAACTTGATAATACTAATAGATAAGTACTGACTTCCACAAATAATAGCCATGTAAATTAAAAGTAAATATAATAAAAAACCATTTTTATTGAGAACTCAAGGATCCATTGTGGCAAACTTGGTGAGCACATGAATCAACAGTCAGTCAATCCATCACAATTTCAGGTAAGCTCATCATTGTTATGTTTTTCTTTTTAAACAAAACCCCTGCATTTTTTAGTACATATTTATGGTAAGAAAACTTTTATAGTTGACAAATTAAAAGAGTAAAAATTGAAGCAAAATGTAAAGCACAAATACATATCCTCTCCTCTAATTGCCCTACAAATATTGCATTTTAAGGAATTTTGTAATATTTGCAGATGATTTCTATTTGAATTGTTTTATCAATATTATATTGATGAGAGAGCTGTTCTTGTAGATGTTTCTTAAAAACTTCTACATATTCCCACTAAGCAATGCATTTATTGTATGTTGGACTAATTTCAATAATACATTGCTTGAAATTCAAGTACTTTAAAAAATTCTGGCAGAAATCTAATGCATGACTCAGATTCAATCAATTTAAAATAGTATGGATCTATTTTTAAATGACGACATCATATAAAGTGTCACCATAAACCAGAAAGGCCTACATTGTAGCTGAGATAATTTAGGATGGATTTATTTTTTTAATATTCTTCAATTACTGGACTGCTAACACAAGGTTGGTTGTTCAAATTGACTAGCTGCTCCTCAGAAACCTTATATAGGGTTGTTATGAGTCAGAATTGACTCAATGGTACTAAATAACAAGTAAGAGCTTAGGGATTTTCCAGAATTATGACAGCTACTGATGAGAAACAGGGTAATAGATAATGAGAAATATGAGTAAGGTTTAAAAGTATTAGAGAAAAGAGGTGCAAGAATAGTTGACAGCAAAATAAAGCTTTTTTTTTTTAAGGAGGGATGATGGGGATGTTATAAAAGGAGAATTGCAATTTAGAGATTTTGCAATGTAAAAATAATGCAATTTTGAACTAACTACTGGAGTCATGATATGGCACTGGACTGCTAATCAAAAAGTTGGTGGTTCAAACCCACTTATCACTTCTCATGCAACTTATGATAGCACTTAACAAAAATAACCATGACTCTAAATAATGACACCATAGACTTCACCTTCTCCCTTTCCCCCAGCCCATGTATCTCTAAGGGAATGAGTGGCTCTAAGAATATACAGAAAAATCAAGAGTGAACCAAGATCTGTCACTTAAGAAATTCATAAAGTGTATTCTAATGTTTGACTATGCAAAGGCTTTCGATTATGGGGCTCATAACAAGCTATTGACAACATTGCAAAGTATGAGTAATCCAGAACACTTAACTGTGCTCATGATAAATCTGAACA
>NW_006409732.1:54829-55817 GCF_000296735.1 Chrysochloris asiatica | reverse complement strand
ACAAGCTTCACTCTCTTCATGTTATCATGGTCAATTCTATTTTGAGGCGGCATCTCTTCCCCAGTTGCATCTTGAGTGCTTTCCAACCTGAGGGGTCACTTTCTCGCCCTGTATCTGACAGTGTTTCTCTGCTATCCATGAGGTTTTCAATGACTAGTGATTCAGAAATAGTTAGTCACTCTTTCTACCTTTGTCTGGAAACTCATCTGAAACCTGTCCACCATGGGTGACCCTTCTGGTTATTTAAAATACCAGTGGTGTAGCCCTCAGAATCACAGAAACTCAAGCCACCACAGCATGACAGACAGATGAGTGGTGAAAACAATTTAGAAGCATACAATTGAAACAAACTGCTAAGAGTGTTGCATCTCTTAAATTCAATTGATAGTTGAATATCGGCAATTTCAAATAGTTCAGCAAACTATGAATGATGCACACAAAAATCTGGTACAAATAGATACAAATTGAAAATGAATCAACTTAAAACAAGAATGCTCAAAGATAAGTAAAAAATGAGTCCACTGTGAGTGTTTTCCTGAACATGATGCTTCAGAACCCTAGAACAAAGTCTGATTCTATGCTATAGCTCTAGCCAATCCTACTACTTTCTTCTCGGGTACACAAAGTCAGCAGAAAGAAAAAGAAAAACTGAAGGAATTTACATGCATTGTATACACTTTGATCCAGAAAATACATATGCTACTTCTTTCCAGTTCTTGGGAAGAATTTAGAACCTAGTTTTGTGCTCAGGAAGAAGAGGAAATAGAATTTTTTTCAACCCCAAATCATGGCTGTTTCCTCCAGAGGCCTGTATCCTGGATTTGTGGAAACAAGGTTGTTTTTGGAAAGTAGGACACAGAATTCATAGAATGAGCCAGGGCTACCTTCCTGCAGGGGCTAACAACCAGTGACCCATAGAACTAATAGATACATAGCCCCTTCTGTGTGCCAGGTACAGTGCTGTGCAGCCACTACCACCACCACTAAA
>NW_006409732.1:53021-54184 GCF_000296735.1 Chrysochloris asiatica | reverse complement strand
TACTGCATCCATAGTTGTAGGTCAATTTCATCAAATTGTATCAGATTACTCTTTTTTTCCTCTTGTTTCTTCTTCTAGTTGAGCTCTGATCATCCAGTCATTGAAGCCAGGTCAAGTGGGTAATATCTTCAAGTATGGGTGTTCTTGTGCGCATGCCATCACTTCTTATCAGCTAGACACTTCGCTCTCCACTCCAGTTCACTGTGACTGTGTCACTCACTCTGTGCTCAAGAGTCCCCAGGTCTTGCCACACTGCTGGCCAACCAGGTCTTCACCTGGGTTCACAGGAGTCTATTGAACATTGTAGGGCTTAGCTTGCATCTTCATTGCTGTTTTTTCCCTCACTCTTATTATCGGTGACGAACATGGTCATCAATCAGAGCATGTATTCCCACTGAGTCTTATTTTTAGAAGAAGATCTGAGCTGAGGTGCCCCAACCACTTGCCTTGATGTCTCCTGGGTGAGCAACTTGCTTGTTCTTGTAGTAATCAGTCGGTCTGCTTATATTTTTTGTATTTTTCCTGTCGGTCTTTCTTTCAAGAAGTATCTTCTCTTCTTCCAGGCTGGTCTTTTTGTCCTTTCAGGTGGAAAGTTCCCACCTCAGAAGATTCTGGATGCTGTTCAGGATTCCACTTATGGTCTTATGCAATGCAGAGACTCTGCAGGAAGCCTCCTTCACTGGGCATGTTGTAGCACCATTTTAGGTATTCCAATCAGTTATAGGCAGAAGATGGACTTACAAGCTTTCTATATTGATAATTTTGGCTATTTCTTTATCTCCCCCTCAAATGTCTATTTTATAATGGTATATCAGGGAAACCAAGATTCAAAAGACAGCCAAGCATCTTAACATTATCTCCCCCTTTTCCCCATTCTGACCATGTCTCAATCCCTGTATCCCAGAGCCCTGTTGTTCCAAGGTTGTGCATACACCATTATTTACCTCTGTCCCACTTCAGTTTCACATTCAACCTATCATATTTTATTCCATTGCAAACATTATAATCCCCTCCATACATCATCAAATAACAAAAGGATCCCACCCACAGGCCCACCTCCTGGTTCTCAGCAAACACCCCCTCTTCCTCCCTGAATTCCCTGTCCCCAGCCACTCCATCAGTCTATGTCATCATCTCTGTCTCCATGCCTGGCTTCACTGCCT
>NW_006409732.1:45915-52921 GCF_000296735.1 Chrysochloris asiatica | reverse complement strand
TCTAAATCTTTGCACATTTTATTCTAATATTTGGCTTTATCTTCTCGAGCTTATCTTTGAAATTTTTTGTTCAGCTCTTGGACCCCCTATTTTCTTCCATTTGTTTTAGCATCTCTATGCTGGAGAGCAAATTTCAGTGTCTCTTCTGATATCCATTTTGATCTTTTCCTTCTTTCTTGTCTTCTCAATAACCTTTTGTTTTCTTCATGTATGATGTTCTTGATGTCATCCCACAACTCTTCTGGTCTTCGGTCTTTGGTGTTTAATGTTTCACGCCTGTTCTTCAGATGATCTCTAAATTCAGGTGGTATATATTCAAGGTCATATTTTGGCTCTCATGGACTTGTTTTTATTTTTCTTCAGCTTCAGTTTGAATTTGCATATGAATAATTGTTCCACACTCTGCCCCTGGCCTTGTTTTCACTGATGATATGGAGCTTTTCCATCTTCTCTTTCCAAAGATGTAAGCAATTTGATTTCTATGTATTCCATCTGATGAGGTCCATGTGTATAGTTGTCTCTTATGCTGTCTAAAGAAGGTTTTTGAAATGAACAAATCATTGGTTTTGCAGTGTTCTATCATGCGTTTTCCAGCATCATTTCTATCACTCAGGCCATATTTTCTAACCACAGATCCTTCCTCTTTGCTTCCAACCTTTGCATTCCAATTACCAGTAATGATCAATACATCTTGATTGTATGTTTGATCAATATCAGATTGAACAATTGGGTAGAATTCTTCTATTTCATCCTCACTGGCTTTAGTGGTTGTTTCATAAATTTGAATAATAGTGGTATTAACTGGTCTTCTCTATAAGCAAATGGATATTATCCTATCACAGACAGCATTGTACCTCAGGACTGATCTGGGTATATTCTTTTTGATGATGAATGCAACACCATTCCTCTTCAGTGTGTGATTCCCAGCATAGTAAACCATATGATTGTCAGATTCAAAATGGCTTATACCAGTCCATTTCAGCTCACTAATGCCTAAGATATTGATGTTTATGCGTTCCATTTCAATTTTGACAACTTGCTGTTTTCCCAGATTTATACTTCATACATTCCATTTTCCTATATTCAATGGGTTTTTACAGCTGTTTCTCTTCATTTTGAGTTGTGCCCCATCAGCAAATGAAGGTTCCACAGTCTTTTCTTCCATGGCTTTACTCCATTCCTGTCATCCTGGTCAACTCTACTCTGAGGAGGCAGCTCTTCCTCAGTCACATTTTGAGTGCCTTCCAACCTGAAGGGCTCATTTTCTGGCACTATATCTCACAGTGTGTCTCTACTCTTTGTAAGGTTTTTAGTGACTAAATGTTCGGAAGTAGTTTGTCACTCTTTCTTCATAGTCTCTTTTTCTGGAAGCTCATCTGAAAGCTGTCCACCATGGGTGATCCTATTGGTTATTTAAAATACCGATGGCATAGCTTTCAGCATCATAGAAACTCACAAGACACCACAGTATGACAAACTGACAGACGATTGGTGGAAGACTTTAAATTTTTACTGATAAAGATCAAAGTGCAAATCCTTCAGTATGGATTACATCTCATTGTAAAGGAAAACAAAAATCTCAGAGAATCCTTCTATATAACAAGTCACGGCTTGAATTTTTCTTCTGATCCCTCAGCTTGAGAAATGCTTTCCATGTTCTTATCTTTTGCTTTTCTGACTCCAGGTCTCTGCACATTTCATTATAATAATATATTTTGTCTTCTCGAGCTGCCTTTTGAAAGTTTTTTTCAGCTCTTGTGCTTCCTCATTTCTTCCATTTTCTTTAACATTTCTACACTTGAAAGCCATGTTTCATTTCCCGTTGTAATTCTTAGAAGAAATGCTTAAGGATGTTCATGCCACTTTTTAAATTTTTCATTGATAGTTTTGCTCTTGTCTGTTTCTAAATTGGGTGCAAATTGCTTGGGCACTTATAAAGCTGAGATTTTTGTTCAACTTCAAATTTTCAATCAGAATTGTACACACTGAACCAATTAGGATGTTTATGGGGGCTATCATATCTGACATTAAACCTTGGTCCTGCTTATTCCTTTGCTTCATTTTCAAAACCATCTTGTTCCTTTTTAAAATAAGTTATCCATTTTAAACTTGATTTATTTGGGATTTATTCCACATTAACTTTTAATAAAACATCATTAATTTCACAATTCTTCTACTGAATATTCACAATAAATTTGATGTTTTTTATTGCTTCAACTTTATCAGAATTCAAGCTGCTCTGATGACTCTTTACAGAGTGAAGCCTCATCCTAATTAATGCCTCAAACTAGATGCTCTTCAGATATTTTAAAACAAATTATTTTGGCAAAAAAAAAAAAAAAAAGAAAGAAAGAAGGGAATCCATGGATAGCTTTTTGATGATCTTCATTTCCCATGAGTTTTTGAAAATCTCTCATATGTGACTAAGAATATTTAATTTCTTATATTAAATTGGAACTAATTGGAACTTCTTGTTATCAAAGTATGCCCATTCTTGGATGCATGCTTTACTCTCAAAGCTGTGATGACAATTTTGGTACATATGCATGGAGATTCCCTACCTCAGTTTTAGTGTTCTTGACTGAAACATTTTTTATTTTAACATACTTTCAATGATATTTATTTGATTATTTTATATAACTTATTTCTTTTTTAAGAAAGTTTTTATTGTTAATTATGTGTTATTTACATGGTTTCTAGATGGGTCTGGTGAAAGGAGATGTGGATAGGATTATTTTGATTCAATAGTGAACACTTGTTATCATGACTAATTGTGGTTGCCACAACTGTAAAGATAGGAGTTGTATAACAAAAAGTGGAGAGTCATAAATCTTACACTCAAGAAACAGAGGTCGCTGGGAACATTAGGAGGGAAGAGCTTGAGTGGAACATGGGCTACTAACCAGAGAAGCAGCAACACCAGATATGGAGGCAGAGGTAATGGCAATGGAGAGAGAGTAGCTGAGGACTCTAGATTCATGGAAAGAGAAAGGTTGTGTACTGGTGGACATGAGGCTTCTTGCAAAATGTGCCCTTTCATTGTTTCAACAAGTATGTATTCCTGAGAGTTTTTGTGTACATCCAAAAAAAAGTAATAATAACATGGGAATAGAGGAAAATACTGTTAAATGATGGTATATGGAGGGATTGTAATCATGCCAATGAAACAAAATACAATTGGTTGAGTGCAAAACTGATTTTCTCCCATGTAAACTATCACACAATTCACAATAAAAGCTAATAAAAAAAGATGTGCATTGCAAGTTCAAGTATGTACTGATTAATATCTGTAATATGCTCTGTGAAATAGGATGTTGTGTGAACACCATATTTAAACCTTATGAGAGCCTGCATCTTGTCATGTTGTCACTGCCACTGTTGTTTTGCTGGAGCTGGCAGCAGTCACAGTGAGAGGGTACAAACTAGAGCAGATAAAGAGCAAGTGAGTGAGAAGGAAATAGAGTGCACCCAGCCCTGCCTGATGTTACTCTTTTCTGGAGCAGAACAGCCCAGACCCTGTACTCTTCCTCCATCACTTCTCCCCAGCTGACCACTGGACAGAATTTACATCCAGAATCATGTCCTCTATCTCACTTCCTTGTATCCTACCTGTATGGGCTTTCTAAAGCCATTGTTGTTTTTGCTTAGTGCCTTTAAGTCAGTTCCCACTCATAAGGAACCTGCATAGGGTTTCTGAGGAGTGGCTGGTGGTCTTGAACAGCCAGCCTTTTCAGGGCTTATCCTACAGGGCCACACCAGGATTCCTTAAAACAGTTAGGGGGAAATAATAAAAGGAAAACTGCTTTTCTTTCAATAAGTAAATAATAGTACCATGATGTATATGAGGTAGAACTTTGCCTGCATGGACATTTAGCAATTCAAACTTGTATGCATATATTTTCTGAATTCAATAACTTTAAATGCATTATTGTACGGACACTATTTAAAGTAACTTAGTGAGAATTCCTATTAAAGGTCTAACAAATATTTCTTGCACGCTATACATTATTTAATTTTTAAAAATACCATGTTTGAGTTGTAAATATCCTCTTTCTAATATGAAAAATTAATAAAAAACACAGCTCAAATACATTAAGAAGAAGGTGTAAAAATTAACTTAGTACATTTACAAATGTTAAGCATTCTATTGTAATTTTTATAAGCCTTGATTACTTTGTCTAGGCTAATTTTGTCTAGGTTAATTAAAAATAATTAGGAACTATTTTCAAATAAATTGTTTCCAAATATCAATGAATATGTAAAGAAATGTAAAAAGTCCAACTTTATTAGGCTTTCACTGAGGATAACTTCATAGTAGTTGAGTCTGCAGGTCCCAGAGAACAGGGAGAAGGTATGTGAGGTTATCTATATATGTTGTTAAATGCTGCCGAGTCAGTTCCAATTTATAGAGAACCTGTATAGGGTTTCTGAGAAGTAGGTGATGAGCTTGAACCACTGACCTTGTGGTTCAAACTGCCCTTGCAATTCAGTGCATTAATCCACAGCTCCATATCAGGTCTCCTTATATAAAACAGAACAAAACACTGTCTGATTTGGAGCCATCCTTACAATAATGCTGTGTTGGAGCCATCATTTCAACCACTCATTAAGGGTCTCCCTCTTTTTCGTTGACTCTATTTTAACAAGCATAATGTCCTTCTTCAGGGATTAGTCCTCCTACTAATATGTCCAAAACATGTTAGTTGAAGTCTGACTATACTCCCTTCTATAGATCCATTTTGGAAGAAGTGCAACCACAGTGCTCCTTGGAGGCCAAGATAACCAAACTTTGTCTCTCATACTGGGGACATATTGTCAGGAGGGACCAGTTGCTGGAGAAGGACATCATGTTTGGTAAAGTGGAAGGTCAGAGAAAAAAAGGAAGACCCTCAACGAGATGGGTTGGCCAAGTGGCAGCATCGATGGACTCAAGCATGGCAACAGTAGTGAGGTTGGCTCAGGATCACGCAGTGTTTCATTTTGCTGTGCATAAGATCACTATGAATCAGTACTGATTCGATGACACCTAACAACAAGGGAGCATTCTTCCAAAACAGATTTTGGTAGTCTAGGTATATTCAATACTCTTCATCAATATTGTAAAACAAAGGTACCCATTTTTATTTGATCTTATTCATTGCCCAGATTTCCCTTGGATATGAGGTGACTGAAAATGCCATGACTTGCAATTTTTTTTGTTGTCAAGTGTTATTGAGTTGGTACCAACTCATAATGAACCTATTGTTTCTGTGAAAAAGTTGGTGAGTTTAAACCACCAACTATGTGATTAGCAGTCCAGTGCTTACCCTACAGCACCACAGTTACACCTTTATTTTTTAACACTTTAAAGAGGTCTTTTGCAGCAGAACAATAAGATCATAAAAGTTTGTAAATTAATCTCATAAGCTATCAAGAGAGAAGTAATATGATAAAGAAACAAAATAATTCAGAAATCACATTTTTTATTATGAACTAAAATACTAGTGACATATTCTGGTAGAAGAAACACTAACATTTAAAATATATATACACCAGTTGGAGATAATGGAACTAGTTGATGCCAGGTCAACACAAAGCTAATTTTCTATTTTCATGAGAACAGATGGTGTAAATGGACATGAAAATTGGCTTCATGGAGGGAAAAAAAGTGGTTTACTTTGGTAAGTTTATTTCAGACAATATACTTCAGGAACTAGATTGCTCAGTCATTTTGAGAATGTTCTCCTACTGATATGGTTGATTAAGGGGTGATCATGGCTGCCTATGCAATCTGTTGAAGAACATCTAGATATATCCCTTTGGTAAAGCTCTCTCTGGCTAGCTTGGTCTGTGGAACCATTTCTGAGAATTCTCATTTTACTTAATCTAATAAAGAAGAGAACAAAAAATACCTCATATAATGAATAAAATTAGAAATACTTCATACTGCCTCAGGCCTTGATCATATCTCTACATCGAATAAGGAAAGAAAATAGGATAGGCTTTTTTGAACAGAGATATTCTTAGAAATATTAATAAATGTTTGTTTAAGAATAGTCAAAGAGAAATTATCTTATAAATTATATTTTTGACTTAGATTGTAAAGAAAATAATTTTTCTTAATGTAGAAATGAGATTGTAGAAATATAAACACAAAGGTATACTTTAGTTTCTAATTCTGATTAAATGTTGAGACATTGAAAGAAGTGAAGTAAGAGTGATAAACAACTGGCTATATACAAATATATTACAAAAATAAAATTCTTACAAATTTAGGCTTACAGCAAGAAGTTCCATGACAAAAGGTATTTTTCACATTTTGGCATGTAAATCTCCCTTTTAATCATTGGAACATTCAAATTAATATGAAGGGTGAAATAGCATATTCCCCCAAAATTCTAATATTCGGTATGAAATAGCAAAACAAATGTGTTGGTTGGTTATGTTTTGTGGAGTCGGTTCCGACTCATAGCGACCCTGAATAGGGTTTGTGAGGCTGCAAATCTTTACAGGAGCAGAAAACCTCATCTTTCTACCACGGAACAGCTGGTAGTTTCAAGCTGTTGACCTTGCAGTTTGCAGCCCAGTTCGTAACCACTACGATACCAGACACACACACAAATAATTGGCATTTAAGAAAATGAATAGAATAGATATTTGATAGTAGATAACAAGGGGGTATGTGACCATAAGCATGTCTTTATGTAAGTAATAATAAGATAAATTATGAGTAACAAACATGAAATTTCAGCACAAAAAAGATAAAAATCACCAAAATTGTATAGGATGAAAATGATGATGACATAAAATAGTAAAATGAATTTTATGTTAAAAAATATCCTATAAGGGGAGAAAGAACATGTGTAAGTGCATTTATTAAGAATGCATACTCCTTGATGGGGGGATAAAATACAAACCAACACCTTAAAGATAAATATGTTGTTGTTGTTGTCAGGTGCCATCTAGTCGGAACTGACTCATAGCGACCCAATGCACAGAATGAAACAATATCCGATCCTGGGCCAAC
>NW_006409732.1:37874-40332 GCF_000296735.1 Chrysochloris asiatica | reverse complement strand
TCAGTCTTGATGGCAATTATTCACTATTGTACCACAAGAATTTTATCCCTATTTCCTTTCACCAACCCAGTCTCAAGAGAATGGAAGTCATTCAGTGGAGGTTCTCCCTACCCATGCCCCATCTGGAACTAGATCCCCTCTTGAAAGCTTGTAAGCCAGTCACTTCTTGCCTTTATAACTCCTCCACCATTTTGGGTCTGGGAGATTTCTAGCCTGCTTTAAGGTATTACAATCAGTTATAGGCTGAAGACGGGTTTACAAGCTTTCTATTGTGATGTTTCTGGCTATTCCTTCCTCTCCCCCACCCCCAGTGTCTATTTCACAATGATAGGCAAGGGAAACCAAGATTCAAATGACAGCCAAGCATCCTAACATTATTCCCGCTTTTATCTTTTCAAATCATGCCTCAATCCTTATATCTTGAAGCCCTGTTATTCCAAAGTTGTGCGTAGATCATCGTTTACCTCTGTCCCACTTAGCCCATGCAAACCTGCCTAGCTGTTCTCCTATCTGCCTTGTTCTTCTATTCCCTTCCCCGCTTCTTGTGTATTTCCAGACCCTCCCCCCAGCACCCAAGATTTCCTGTGTCTTTCCCTACCCTGTGTTCTATTTTTCCTTCCCTCCCTCCCTCCCTCCCTCTCCTCTTCTCATCCCATACATCCCAGTGATCAGCGATTATATACAAAATTTTTGTTTTGTTTTCCCCTTTGGGTGGATTCTTTTTCTTAGTCTTTTACAATAATGATCTTATGCAGTATTTCATCTTTGTGATTGACTAATTTCACTCAACATAATGTTCTCAAGGTTAATCCATGTTATGCAGTGGCATTCAGCTTCCTTGTTATTTTTCAAGGTAGCATAGTATTTCATTGTGTGTATGTACCACAGTTTGTTTATCCATTCTTCAATGGATGGGCACTTAGGCTGTCTCCATCTTTTTGCAATTGTCAATAGTGCTGCTATGAACATTGGTGTGTATATATCTACTCAAGTTATGGCTCATATTTTGTAGGTAAATACCAAGTAGAGGAATTGCTGGATCAAAAGGTATTTCTATTTCCAACCTTCTGAAGAAGTGCCATTTTGCTTTCCAGAGAGGTTGCACCATTTTGCAGTCCCACCAACAATGCAGGAGAGTCCCAGTCTTTCCGCATCCTCACCAGCATTTGCTGTCCTCTACTTTTATGATATTTGCTGTTATTGCTGGTGTGAGATGATATCTCATTGTTGTTTTGATTTGCATATCTCTGATGGTTAGTGATCGTGAAAATTTCTTCATATGTTTGTTGGGTGCCCAGATCTCCCGCTTGGTGAAGAGTCTGTTCATGTCCTGTGGCCATTTTTAAATTGGGTTATTTGTCTTTTTCTTGTAGAGGTACTGTAGTTTCCTATATATTTTTGAAATTACTCACTTAATTGTTGTATCATTACAAAAGATTTTTTCCCATTGTGTGGGTTCCCTTTGTACTCTTTTGGTGAAGTCTTCTGATGCACATACATTTTTAATTTTTAGTATGTCCCAATCTTCTCTTTTGTCTACTTTTGTTTGTGTAATTTTCAAAATGTTTGGTAGTCGGTGCATGCCCTGAATTAGTACCCTCACATTTGTCCCTATTTTTGAATGATGACTTTAATAATTTTGACATTCTCATTTAGGTCTTTAATCCATGCTGAGTTTGTTCTTGTTGACATTATAGGAAGTGGTGTAATGGTCTTGTTTTAATTTTTTGCATATCATTTTCCAGTTCTGCCGCACCATCTGTTAAAGAGACTGTCTCCTTCCCATGCAATATACCTAGGCAGTTTGTTGAAAATCAGTTGGCTGTATGTGGATGGGCTAATTTCTTGATTCTCGATTCTATTCCATTGATCAATGTACCTTTCATTGTACCAGTACCAGGCTATTTTGACCACTGTAGCCATGTAGTAAATTTTGAAATCGGGGAGTGAGAGGTCTCCAACCTTGTTCTTCTTCTTGAGCAGTGCTTTGCTTATCCTTGATCTCTTTCTTTTTCATTTAAAGTTAGTAATTGTCTTTTCCATCTCTTTAAAGATTGTTTTTGGAATCTGGATTGGGATTGCATTATATATGTAAATTGATCTGGGCAGTACTGACATTTTCACTATGTTGAGTGTTCCTAGCTAGGAAAATGGTATGTTCTTCCACTTCTGTAAGTTTCTTTTGTTTTCTTGTAATAGTGTTTTGTAATATTCTTTGTATAAGTCCTTTCTTTCTTTGATGACGTTTATTCCTAAATATTTCATTCTTTGGGCAGTTATTGTAAATTGTATTGCTTATCTAATGTTCTTTTCACTGCTGTCGTTGTTACTATAGAGGAATGTAACTGATTTTTGTATGTTGATATGGTTGTTGTTGTTGTTGTCAGGTGCCATCGAGTCGGAACCGACTCATCGCGACCCTATGCACAGCAGAACGAAACAATGTCCGATCCTGGGC
>NW_006409732.1:19962-36804 GCF_000296735.1 Chrysochloris asiatica | reverse complement strand
AAGTTCTCTGTCAATGTATAATTATAGCCATTTCTGTATTACCTTTAGCAAAACTTTACTCGCTTTGTTCTGAATAGTCAGAGCTTAATCTGATTTGCTTGCCTTTATAAGTGACACTTCTCTTCATCCTGGCCGCTTTTAGTATTCTCTTCTTGTCTTTGATTTTGGAGGGCTTGATTATTATATGTCTTAGTGACTTTCTTTTGGGGTTGTATCCTTCCTGGGATGCATTCAGATTTTTTAATGTTTATCTTCTTATCTTTGAAGATGTTAAGGAAATTTTCTTCCAGAAACTCTTCAACTATCTCCTCTGTGGACTTCTCTGATTCTTTCTGTTCTGGAATGTCAATAATTCTTAAGTTGTTCTGTTTCATGTTATCCAGCATGAATCTTAAACTCTCTTCAGATTTGTTTATACTTTTTTCTGCTTGTTCTTCTATCTTCGCAGTATTGAGAGATTTATCTTCTAGCTCACTAGTTCTGTCTTCCATCTCTTCGGTTCTGCTCCGTTCCGTTTCAGTATATTGTCCAGTTCTAATATTTTATTATTAATAATCTGAACTTCTTTTTTTGCAGGTTTTGAATTGTTTCCAATGCTATATTAATCTTGTTTGATTGCTCTTGTAGTATTTTCCGGACATTTTCTTTGTTTTCCTCCACCCCTTTTCAGAGCATTTGAATTTGTTTCCAAAGCATTCTTCTGAATTATTTCTCAGGCAAATCCAAAACCTGATTTTCCTCTTATGGGGAGCCTTTGTCTGTCTCGAGTGTATTTGTCTCAGTTACTCTTTCTGTTTTTGGACATGTTTTGAGATCATTTCTTGTGTTTGAGATTTTTTGTTTGCCATTTTGGTAGTTATGTGGGCTTTATAATTCTTAAATGGATGTTTGTTGTTATGTTTTCGAGCTTACTGGGTGTCTCCTGGTGGATATGATCATGAGATAGTCTTCCCTTTTTGCATGTAATGTTGATCAGCTGTTGTTGGCTCTTGTCTCAATGGTGAAATATTATGGGGTATGCTTGTAGCTTGGCTATAGGTCGTGATTGCTGTCTCTTCTTGGATAATGTAGGGAAGAAAAGCTTCCACCTCCGGGAAAAATGTGTGATCAAAGGCCCCAAAGTGAAGCAATATAAAAGCAGAGACAAAATACTCCATTTTAAATAAAAATAAAATTGTGTATGTGCACTGTAGAAGCCTCCAGGAGTGGGTTGGGGTGTCTACTCACTTAGGCCCCTCCCCTAGTCTTCATGATAGAGGTGTTCAGATAGATATGTGAAGGTGGTGGGAGAAAGGTTGTTTATTATTTTTGTCTCTGAAGTTCAATTAAGTATCTGCATGTGCACAGCATAATTCTTGAAATAGTTGTATCTTTTTATGTTGGGGTTTTACAGATTGTTCGAATGGTTTATCTGTCAGGCCAATCCTGCTTTTATTCTTTCTGGGTAGGCAGGTGCTAACTGTTCCTGGGTTTGGACCCACGGGCTGAAGTCAAAAGCAGCAGCCAAAGGATTTACCCTTGGACTGATAAGTCTCTTTCTCTCTGTGCTGTGGGAGAGTTGTAGTCTCAATGTTGGGCTTTTTTTGTGAGGTGCACATCCACCCACATGAAGGCATCCAGGCTGGGCAAAGAAGGCATGATAAGGAAGAGGGGGATTAAAAAAAAAAAAAGTGTAGAATCACTCCACACCTCCTTTTGCAAATGTTGCTTAGCTGTTTTTAGTGTAGGTTACCTGTGCCATTCTGTCTGTAGTCCCACCCTCTGTCTTCTGCCTGGGTGGGATGGCCCAGAGGGAGTCCCATGCCAATTTCTAAAATGCAATGTTTTCCTTTATTCTGTGATTTTTCCACTTGCAGTTGTGGGAAACTGACACTCAAACCCTGATGTTATATCCAGAGCTCCGGTATAGTTTCATGAGAGCCTCATCTCTGGGTTTTCAGCCCCTCCCCCACGGAGCCTGTCCTACCTGACTTTGCTCTGCCACTGCCAACTGGAAGTCTCTTGAGTCTTTTTATATGCAAAACAACAATGGTTTTCACTTTGCCCTTCACATGTATCTCCATATTTTGCATCTTTCTAGGGTTAGGGCCATGTTGTTCTGACTCATGGTTATAGGTGGAAGAGTCAGCATATCAAACCTCAGCAGGTTTCTCTAGTTCTGTGAAGCTAAATAGGACACGTATCTCATAAAATATTACTAAAAGATGGTGAAGCCTCTATTAACATGGATGCATAAGTGACCATACCCTGGCCATAAGAAACAGGGACTTGGAAGCTGAAAAAAGACCTTAGTGAGCTAAAACCTGTCCTATAACAATGTCAGCCATACTGTTTTTTCTTGTGGAAAGTCAGTGAAAAAGAGGAAATGCCCCAACAAGAGGGATTTGTACAGTGGCAGCAATAATGGGCTCTAGGGTAACAACTATTGAAAGGATGACACAGAAATGGGTATTGTTTCATTCTGTTCTGCATAAGGTCTCTATGAGTTAGAAACAACTCCATAGCACCTAGCAACAACAACAACAAATGTATAACAAAATGAAACACTGTCTGGATCTACACCATTGTCAAAGTGGTTATTATGTTTGAGCCCATTGTTGCTGTCCTTAATGTCTATCCATCTTATTGGGGGTCTTCTACTTTTTTCTTGGCCTTCCAATTTTCAAGGCATGATATCCTTCTTCAGAGAGTGTTTCATCCTGATAATATGTCCAAAGTATGAGAGATAAAGTTTTAATATCTTCGCTTCTGAGAATCATTCTGACTTTACTTCTTACAAAATAGATTTATATGTTCTTCTGGCAGTCCATGGTACTGTCATTATTCTTTACCAACAGCATAATTCAAATGTACCAATTCGTCTACAGTCTTCCAAATTTATTGTCCAAATTTTATATGCATAAAATTAACATGGCATATGTCAAACATAACTTTGTCTTCAAACTGACACCTTTGCTCATGAACACTTTATAGAAGTCTTTTGTAACAGGTTTGTCTAATGAAATATATCATTAAAGTTCTTGACTGCTGCTTCCATGAGCATTGATACAAATTGAAGCATTTGACAACTTCTATCTGTATTCCATTTTTTATGATATTTATTAGCCCAGTTAAGAGGATTTTTGTTTTCTTTACATTGAGGTGCAGTCCATATTGAAGGCTGTAATCTTTGATATTCATCTTAAACCAATTACAAATTAAATATGTAACTTCCTCTTAACTTTCAGCAAGCAAAGTTGTGCTATTGACATATCCTAAGTTGTCAATGGAGTCCTGGTGTGGCATTATGGATTAATGTGCCAGATTGCAAAACCATTTGAACTGCAAGGTTGGCAGGTCAAGGTCACGAGCTGCTCCTCAGAAACCCTATACAGGGTCGCTATGGGTTGGAATCAATTCAACAGCACTTCACAACAACAACAAAAGTTGTTAATGAGATCCACATTTATGCCTTCCATTAGGTGACATAATGGAATGTGAAATCATCAGAAAATATCATTAATATCACAGGCAAGCAAAACTTTGCTAAAGATAATTACATGAAAACAAAACAAAACAAAAAAACACATTAACAATACATTGACAGGAAACTACCAGAGGTTCAAGCTATATTCAGACAAGTACATGGAACAAGGTATATCATTACTTCATTACTAGAGTCAGATGGATATTAGCTGAGAGCAGAATATATGAGAAATATATTTTTCTGTGCTTTATTGAGTACACAAAGGCTTTTGAGTATGTGAATCATGACAAGCTATGGATAATATTGCAGAGAATGAGCATTCCAGAAAACTTATTTGTGCTTTTAAGTAACCTGTACATAGACCAAGAGGCAGTCATTCGAACAGAATGTATAAAATAGGAGGAGTTTGAACCATGGTTTTATTTTTTCACCATACTTGTTCAATTTGTGTAATGAATGAGTAAATAACCCGAGATGCTGAATTATATGAAGATGAACATGGCATCAGGATTACAGGAAGACTCATTAACAACCTACAATATGCAGATGATACAACCTTACTTGCTGAAAACAAAAAGAACTTAAAACAACTTACTGATTAAGGTCAAACTCCACAGTCTTCAGTATGGGTTGCACCTCAATGTAAAGAAAACAAAAATCTTCCCCACTGTACCAATAAATGACATCATGATAAGCAAGTTTTCAAAGACCTCGTTTTGCTTGGCTCCACGATCAACATTCATGGAAGCAGAAGTGAAGAAACTAAGCAACAAATTTGCCTAAAAAATCTCTTTAAAGTATTCAGAGCAAGGAGTAAGGTGTATCTGACCCTAGAAATGCTATTTACTATAGTCTCATACGCATGTGAAATTTGGATATTAATTATAAGGAACTGTTAAAGAATTTTGAATTATGGTGTTGTATATGAACATTAAAATTGTTATGAACTGCCAGAAGATCAAAACAATCTGTCTAGGAATAAGTAAAACCATATTGCTCCTTAGAAGCCAAGGTGACCAGATTTGTTTCTTTTCCTTTGGACATATTATCATGGGAGACAAGTACCAGGGAAGGGAATCATGCTTTTTAAAAGGGGGGATCATCAAAAAAGTGGGACATCCCCAATAAAATAAATTGGCACAGTAGCAGCAGCTGTGGTCTGAAGCATAACTAAGATTGTGAAGTTGGTAATGGGCTAGGCAGTGCTTAATTATTTTGTGCATGAGTTCACTATGAGTTTGAGTGGACTAAATGTAACTGAACAACTATACATGCTTTGATTTTAAGGTTTTTCTTACGCAAACCTATGGCTATTAAGTACATTTCTTTACTTAGCAAACCTGAAGGACAGTGTAGAACTGTCCCATGAGGTTTCCAAGGTTCTTATCTTTACAAAACAGCCTGTCTTATCTTTCTCCAGTGTAGCAGGACTTCTGTTTGAGATGAACAAATCATCTTTTGGTTATTAGCTGAATGCTGTACAACCACACCTCCAAGGATCTTTAATTTTTATTCATCAAACAAATATCATAGAGCATCTTTCCAGATCATAATTTTGTAAAATTAGAAACCAAAATTAGGAAATTCAAGAAAATAAAATCAAATACATGGAAAATAGGTAATACCCTGATTAAAACTACTGTTTAATAGAACAAATAACAAACAAAAATTAAAAATTCTTGTATCACATGAGAATGAAAATACCAAAAATTTGGGGGCTCAGAAAAAGCAGTGCTTGGAGGGCAATTTATAACAATAAATGAACACATCTCACCAAATCAACACACTCACATAATAGCTCCAGCAGTCAAAAATAGACTAGCAAAAATAGTCCAGCAAAGTAAGCCTACAGCACTAGAAGAAAAGAAGTAACAGAATTTAGAGCAGAAATAAAAGAATTAGAAAACAGTAAAACAGCAGAAAGAATAAAAAAGACAATAAATTGGTTCTTTGAAAGGATTAATAAAACTTACAAATCATTGTTATATCTAATAAAGGAAAAGAAGATGCAAATAGCATACATTGTTGTGGTTAGATGCCCTCCAGTGAATATTGAATCATAGTGACCCTATGCACAGGAAAGGAAACACTGACTGCTGCTGTGCCCATCTCACAATTATTGTTATGCTTGAACCTATTGCTACTGCCACCGTGCAAATACAACTCACTGAGGGCATTCCAGTATTTCACTGAACCTCAACCCTGCCAAGAATGATGTCCTTCAGGGACTGGTCCCTCCAGATAATATGCCTGGAGTATGATAGACAAAGTCTGCCCCCCTCCCCCACCCCAACCCCGCAGGCTTCCAAGGAGCATTCTGGCTGTACTTCTTCCAACACACATTTGTTTATTCTTTTGGCTGTCCATAGTGCTTTTAATATTCTGCTCCAACACCATAAGTCAAATGCACCTGCTATTCTATGGTCTTTCCTATCCATTATCCAACATGCACATGCATATGAAGTTATGGACAGTGAATAAGGAATAACAAGCAGAAGGAGAGATATAAGTGACATTGCATTAGAACCAATGGAAATAAAAAGGATAATAGAATACTATGAAGAATGTACTAAAACAAATTTGAATATCTATTATAAATGGATACATATATAGATAAAAGAGACCTACCTAAACTAACATAAAGTGAAGTATAAAGCATGAATAGATCTATTACAAAATAAGAAGTCCATGTCCACATGGCTTTACTGTTGAATTCTATCAAGCATTCAGAGAATTGCTATCACCAAATTTATTCAATCTATTCCAGGACATAGAAAAGGATGGAAAGGTCCCAAATAAATTTTATGAAGCAAGCACAGCTCTCATATCAAAATAAGCAAAGACACCACTAAAAAAGAAAGTTATAGACAATTTTTTCTCATGATCAGATAAACAAAAATCCTCAACAAATCCTAGCCAATAGGATTAAAACATGCCAAAAAAGAAACACCATGGTAGAGTAGTATTCTTTCCAGGAATACAACGACAATTCAAAATTAGAAAAACAATAAAAAACAATTCACTATATGAATAAAACAAAGGGAGAGAACTATATATTATAAACTGATACAGAAAATGTATTTGAAAAAAATCCAATATCTATTCATTATAAAAACCCTCAATAAAATAGGAATTCCTAAATATAATTAAGAGCAGATATAGAAATTCAATAGTAAGAAATATTCTTAATTGAAAGAAACTGAAAGCATAGCCTTTGTGAACAGAAACTAGACAAGGATGTCTTTTATCAGCTCTCCTATTCAATATTGTATTGGAGGCCTTAACCACAGTTATTAGATAAGAAAGGAAAATTAAAGGCATCCAAATTAGCAAAGAAGTAAAATGTTCTCTTTTTCAAGAAGATATGATATACATAGAAAATCCAAAAGATTCAGCAAATGGGGCATAGTTGTTGTTGTTGTTAATTGTCATCGAGTTGGTACCGACTCATAGCGACCATACGTACAACAAAAAAAAAAAACACTGGCTGATCCTGGGCCAACCTCACAATTGTTAACAATCTTGAGCCCTTTGATGAAGCCACGCTGCCAATCCATCTTGCAGGGGTCTTCCTCTTTTTCTCTGACCCTGCAACTTAACACACATGATATCCTTCTCCAGTGAGTGGTACCTCCTGACAATATATCCAAAGTATGAGAGAAAAAGTTTGCTCATCCTTGCCTCCAAGGAGCACTCTGGCTGAACTTCTTCCAATACAGATCCAATGGTTCTTTTGGCAGCCCATGCACTTGCAATATTCTTCTCCAACACCATAACTCAAAAGCATCAATACTTGTACGATCTTCCTTATTCACAGTAGAGGTTTCACATGCATATGAGGTTACTGAAAATACCATGACTTGGTTGAGGCGCACCTTAGTCCTCAAGATGACATCTTTGCTCTTCAACACTTTAAAAAGGTCTTGTGCAGTAGATTTGCCTAATGTAATACATCGTTTGATTTTTTGACTGCTGTTTACATGAGTGTTGATGGTTGATCCAAGAAGAAATGAAGTCCTTGACAACTTCAATCTATTCTCCATTGATAAGAATGTTGTCTATTGGTGCAGTGGTGAGAATTTTTGTTTTCTTTACAATGAGATGTAATCCATACCAAAGACTGTGCTCTTTGATCTTCATCAGAAATATTTAAGTCCTCTTCACTTTCAGCAAGCAAGGTTGTATCATCTGCATATCGCAGGTTGTTAAAGAGTCTTCCTCCAGTCCTGATACCATGTTTTTCTACATAGACCCAGCTTCTTGGATTATTTGCTCAGCACAAAGGTTGAATAATTATAGTGAAGGAATATAACACTGTCACACATCTTTCTTTATTTTAAACCTGTTAGTGTTCCCATTTTCTGTTCTGATACTGAAAGGAAGAAATCCAAGGTGCATTGAAGGAATTGGAAAAGAACAAGGCACCAGGACTTGATGGAATAAAAATAGAAAATTTTCAAGAAAGTAAGGCTGCACGGGAGGCACTCACTCATCTCTGCCAAGAAATTTTGAAGACAAATATCTGACCAACTGATTGGAAGAGATCCATATTTGTGCCCATTCCAAAGAGAGGTGACCCAACAGGATGCGGAAATCATACCATGCGAGTAAAATTTTACTAAAGGTAATATAGAAATGGCTATAATTATATATTGACAGAGAACTTCTAGAGGTTCAAGCCGCATTCAGAAGAGGCTGTGGAAGGATGGATATCATTGTTGGTGTCTGATGGATCTTGGCTGAAAAATGAGAATATCAGAAAAAATATTTACCTGTCCTTTATTGACTACGCAGAGGCTTTCGATTATGTGTATCATGACAAGCTATGAAGAACATTGTGAAGTGAAAGTATTCCGGAACACTGAATTGTGCTCATTAGGAATCTGTACCTAGACCAAGAGGCAGTTGACTGAACAGAACATGGAAACACTGAATGTTTAAAAATAAGAAAGATGTGTGACAATGTTGTACTCTTTCACCATACTTATTCAACCTGTATGCTGAGCGAATAATCTGAGAACCTGGGTACTATGAAGACAAACGTGGCATCAGGATTGAAGGAAAACTCATTAACAACCTGCGATATGCAGATGATACAACCTTGTTTGCTGAAAGTGAAGAGGACTTAAAACATTTATTGATAAAGATCAAGGGGCACAGCCTTCAGTATGGATTACATCTCAATGTAAAGAAAATTAAAATCCCCACCACTGGACCAATACACCATATTCTTATCAATGGAGAAAAGATTAAAGTTGTCAAGGACTTCATTCTTCTTGGATCAACTATCAACTCTCGTGAAAGTAGCAGTCAAGAGATCAAACGACATATTGCATTAGGAAATTTTGCCACACAAGAACTTTTTAAAGTGTTGAAGAGAAAAAATGTCAGCTTGAGGACTAAGGTGCACCTGACGCAAGCCACGATGTTTTCAATGGCCTCATATGCATGCGAAAGCTGCACAGAGAATAAGGAAGATGGTAGAAGAATTTATGCCTTTGAGTTATGGTGTTGGAAGAGAATATTCAAAGTGCCATCGTCTGCCAAAAGAACGACTAGATCTGTTTTGAAAGAAGTGCAGCCAGAGTGCTCCTTAGAGGCAAAGATGGCCAAAGTTCATCTCTCATATTTTGGACATATTGTCAGGAGGGACCAGTCGCTGGAGAAGGATATCATGTTTGGTTAAGTGGAAGGTCAGAGAAAAAGAGGAAGACCTCCAACGAGATGGATTGGCCAAGTGGCAGCATCGATGGACTCAAGTATGGCAACAGCAGTGAGGTTAGCCTAGGATCGGTGTTTTGTTCTGCTGTGCATAAAGTCGGTATGGATCGGTACTGACTCGAAGGTACCTAACAACAACAATGTTCTGTTCAAACTACTGCCTCTTGGTCCGTGTACAGATTTGACATGTTGTTGTTGTTAAGTGCCGTCGAGTCGGCTCTGACCCATAGTGACCCTGAACAGAGTTTCTGAGGCTGTAAATCTTTACGGGAGCAGAAAGCCTTCTCTTTCTCCTGCAGAGCAGCTGGTAGTTTCGAACTCCTGACCTTGCGGTTCACAGCCTGATTTGTAACCACTACGTTACCAGAGCTCCTTGACATGAGCACAATTAATTATTCAGGAATACTCATACTTGGTAATATTGCCCAAAGCTTGTCATGATCCACAGAATCAAAAGCCTTTGCATAGTCAATAAAGCACAGGTAAACATCTTTCTGATAGTCGCTGCTGTCAGCCAAGATCCATCTACATTAGCAGTAGTATCCTTCGTTCCATGTCCTCTTCTGAATTTGGCTTGAACCTCTGGAAGTTCGCTGTCAACGTATGTTTGCAGCCATTTCTGTATTACTTTCAGTAAAACTTTTCTCACATAGGATATCAATGATATTGTCCAATTATTTCTGCATTCCTTTGGGTTACCTCTCTTTGGAATGAGCACAAATATGGATCTCTTCCAATGAGGCAGCCAGATAGTTTTCTTCCAAATTTCTAGACATAGAGGAGTGAGTGCCTCCAGTGCCTCCTCACATTCTTGAAAGATTTCAATTTTTATTGCATCAATCCCTGGTGCGTTCTTCTTTGCCAATTCCTTCAAAGTACCTTGGGCTTCTTCCTTCAGTATCATTGGCTTTTGATTATATGCTACCTCTTGAATCAGTTGAACATCAACCATTTCCTTTGGCACAGTAACCCTGTATACCTTCCATCTTTTTTTTTTTTTTTTTTTTTTAATGTTTTATTGTTAATTATGTGATAGTTTACATGGTAGAACATTGGTTTTACATTCATTCTATCGTATATCCTCTCATTGCCATGGTTACAATCCCCTCCATGCAATCCTTCCCCCATGCCCCCCAGGTCTTCAGCACTCAGTCGCTCTCCCTCTCTGGATCTAAACCTTCCATCTTCTTTTGATGCTTTATGCATCATTCAATAATTTGCCCAGAGAATCCTTCAGTAATGAAAGTTGAAGCTTGAATTTTTTCTTCTGTTTCTCTAGCTTGAGAAATTCTGTGTGTGTTCTTCCTTTTTGGTTTTCTGCCTCCAGATCTTTGCACATTTTGTTGTAATACTTGACTTTGTCTTCTTGAAGTGACCTTTCAAATTTTTTGTTCAACTCTTATACTTCCTTATTTCTTCCATTTGCCTTAGCGTCTCTAAGCTGGAGAAGAATTTCAGTGTTTCTTTTGATATCCATTTTGAATTTTTCTTTCTTTCTTTTCTTCTTAATGATGTCTTCCTTTCTTCATGTATGATATTGATGTCATCTCACAACTCTTCTGATTTTCTGCCTTTAGTGTTTAATGCATCAAATCTGTTCTCCAGATGAACTCTAAATTTAGGTGGGATATATTCAAGGTCATATTTTGGTTCTCATGGACTTGTTTTTATTTTATTCAGCTTCAGTTTGAATTATCATATGATCAATTGATAGTCTGTTGCACAATCTGCCATTGCTTTTGTTTTGACTGATGATATGGAGCTTTTCATCATCTCTTTCTACAGATGTAATCAATTTGATTTCTACATATATCATCTGTCCATGTGTATAGTCGTCTTTTATGCTGTATAAAGAAGGCATTTGAAATGAACAAATCATTGATTTTGCAAAATTGTATAATGCATTCTCCAGCATCATTTCTATCACCAAGGCCATATTTTCCAACTACTGATCCTTCCTCTTTGCTCCCAAACTTTGCATTCCAATCACCAGTAATGATACAATACATCTTGATTGCATGTTGGATTAATTTCAGATTGTAGAAGTTGGTAGAATTCTTCAATTTTATCCTCACTAGCTTTATTGGTTGGTGTGTAAATTTAAATAATAATGGTATTAACTGGGTTTCCCTATAGGGGCATGGACATTATCCTATCACAGACAGTGTTGTAAATAGTGGCTGTTCTGGATATGTTCTTTTTGATAATGAATACAACACCAATCCTCTTCAATTTTTCGTTCCCGGCATAGTAAACCATGTGGTTGTCAGGTTCAAAATGGCCAATACCAGTCCATTTCAGCTCACTAATGATTAAGATATTGATGTTTATGTGACCCATTTCATTTTTGACAGTTACTATTTTTCCTAGATTCATACTTCATACATTCCTTGTTTTGTTTATTAATGAATGTTTACAGCTATTTCTCTTCATTTTGAGTTGTGCCTCATCAGCCAATGAAGGTTCCATGGGATTTTCTCCCATGGGCTTTAATCCACTCATGTCATCATGGTCAACTCTACTTTGAGGAGGCAGCTCTTCACCTATGTATTTTGAGTGCCCTCCAACCTTAGAGGCTATTTTTCTGGCACTATATCTAACAGTGTTTCTCTGCTATTCATAAGGTTTTCAGTGACTAAATATTTGGAAGTAATTTGTCATTCCTTCTTCCTATTCTGTCTTAGTTTGGAAGCTCATCTGAAACTTGTCCACCATGGGTGACCCTGCTGGTATTTAAAATACCATTGGTATAGCATCCAGAATCACAGCAACTCACAAGCCAACACATCATGACAAACTGACAGATGAGTGGTATATGATAACAATTACTCATTTTTAAATAATGAGAGTCTTATCCCCAACTCCTTACACCAGACATCTTTAGACAAGATGAAAACCACTCAGTGTGGATTCTATCTTTTTCCGCACACTTTGAATCTAAAATCTCTCTTGAAAACTTGTAAGACATTCATTTCATGCCTTTACAGCTCCCTCTTCCCAATTTTATGTAGCCAATGTCTAAGTTGCCAATCCTTTCAACCCTGTATATAGAGGAGATGGGAATGATCTTTGCTGTAAAGATTCTTTCTCTCTTGGTTGGCATTTTATTGCACTACATCCATAAGTATAGGGCAAGTTAATGAGACTGTAGTAATTTACACTTTTTTTCTTTAAAAAAAGAAAAACAAATCATATCAGCTGTATGCTTCACTCTCAGTCCTAGCTTTCCATGGTCATGTCCTTGTCCATAGGGTCTGGAGTCTCATACAGTACTTATGAAGTACAGTAAGCTCAGTGGACTTCTGGCCAACCAGCTTTCACCATACTCCAGGACAGTGGGGATCTATGTAACTTGGTTGGACTCAGTCCACCTCTTCATTGCTGCTTTCCCCCCACATCCTCTTACCAGTAGACCAACATGGTCACCAGCAAGCTTACATGCCTGTTTGTGTATTCCCTTTGAGTTTCAATCTTGGGAGGGGTTTTATCCTGAAGGGGCTTGATTGCTTGCATTGATGACTCCTAGGGAACAATTTGTTTTGTTCTTGTAGTAGCCATTCAGACTGCCACTTTTGTTTTTGTTTTTCCCTGCTGGTTTTTCTTGTAAGAAGAATGTTCAATTCCTCTAGCTGCTCCAGGCTGATATGCTTTTCTTTTCAAGGGGGAATTTCCCATGTCAGAAGGTTCAGAATGGGGATCAGGATTCCAACTAAGGTCTTATAACCTACAAAGGCTGTGCAAGAAGCTTGTTCCATTGGGCAAGTTCTAGCACCCCTTTTTGATATTTCAATCAGTTATAGGCAGAAGACGGGTTTACAAGCTTTCTATAATCATGTTTACAGACATTTCTTTCTATCCCCCTCAAGTGTCTATTTCACAATAGTAGGCAAGGAAAACAAATATTTATTTGACAGTCAGGCGTCATAAAACTATTTCTCATCTTTTACCCATTCAGACTATGCCTCAATCCCTGTATCACAGAGCCCTTTTGTTACAAGGTTGAGCATACATTACTATTTACCTCTATGACTTTTAGCCCATGGAAGCCTTCTAAGTGTTCTCCTATTTACCTTGTTTTTTCTATCCTCCTATCCCTTCTTGTGTATGGTCCACCTCAACACCTGAACTGTGATGTATCTATCCCATACTCTGTGCTCTACCATCTTGTCCCTCCCGCCCAATCCCTACCCCACCAGTAACCAACAAAGAATTTTTCCTTTTTCTTCCTTTTAGTGTGTGGACCTTTTCTTAAGCTTTTGTAATAATTGTCTTATGCAATAGTTCAGTTCTCCTTTAGTGACTGACTAATTTCAATCAGCATAATGTCCTCTAAGTTCCTTCATGTTATGCAGTGGTTTACAGCTTCCTTGGTATTCTTCAAGGTAGCATAATATTATATTGTGTGTATGTACAAAAGTTTGTTTATCAATACTTCCATTTATGGGCACTTAGGCTGCCTCCATATTTTTGTTTTTGTGAATAGTGCTGCTATGAACATTGGTGTGCATATATCTACTCATGTTGTGGCTCATATTTCTTGTGGATATTTTCCAAGTAGAGGGATTACTGGATCATAAGGTATTTCTATTTCCAGTATTTTGAGGACGAGCCATACTCTTTTCCAGAGTAGTTGGACCATCTTGGATTTCCACTAGAAATGAAGAAGGGTACCAGTCTCTCACATCCTTGCCACTATTTATTGTCCTTTTCTTTTTTGAACTTTGCTGTTGTGCTGGTGTGAGATGAGATCTCGTTGTTTTGATTTGCATCTCTAATGAAGTCCTCTTAACCTTACAATTGAGATGGCAGATTGGGAAGATGTGCAGTGAAGAGCTCCAACAATAACAACAGAGAAAACTGGGCCAAACAGGCAGAAGGGATGGTGCAGGAATTCTGAAACATATATAAAGGAATATTTGGAGGATTGGAAGGCTTACAGCTAGGGAAATTTGCAGGATAATCAAGAAATCCATTGATTTCTAATTCCAGACGCTTAGCTAGTCCCAGAGCCGCCATCTTGGGAGAGAACATCTTGATCATATCAGGATTTATATAGAAATTTAAAGGGACAGTTTCGACATAAAACCAAAATGCCACCACTCATCTGTCTGTCGTGCTGTGGTGGCTTGAGTTGCTGTGATTCTGAGGGCTATGCCACTGGTATTTCAATAACCAGCAGGGTCACCAATGGTGGACAGGTTTCAGAAGAGCTTCCAGACAAAGACAGACTAGGAAGAAAGAGTGATGAACTACTTCCAAATAGTTAGTCACTGGAAACTTTATAAATATCAGAGAAACACTGTCAGATACAGGGCCAGAAAATGGGCCCTTCAGGTTGGAAGTCACTCAAAATACGACTGGAGAAGAGATGCCTCCTCAAAGTAGAGTTGACAATGATGACATGAATGAAGTTAAGCTTGTGGGAGAAAAGCCCACAGAACCTTCATTTGCTGATGGGGCACAACTCAAAATGGAGACAAACAGCTGTAAACATCCATTGAAAATTAGAACATGGAATGTATGAAGTATGAATCTGGGAAAATTGGAAGTTGTCAAAATTGAAATGGAACACATCAACATAGATATCTTAGGCATTAGTGAGCTGAAATGGACTGGATATGATCATTTTGAATCTGACAACCACATGGTTTAGGGAATGACAAATTGCAAAGGAATGGTTTTGCATTCATCATCAAAAATAACATATCCAGACAAGTCATGAGGTACAATGCTGTAAGTGATAGGATAATATTCATGCACCTACAGGGAAGCCCAGTTAATACCCTTATAATTCAAATGTATGCACCAACCACTAAAGCCAGTGAAGATGACATAGCAGAATTCTACCAACTTCTTCAATCTGAATTCGTGCAATCAAGATGTATTGCTCATTACTAATGATTGAAATGCAAAGGCTGGGAGCAAAGAAGAAGACCAGTGGTTGGAAAATATGGCCTTGGTGGTAGAAATGATGCTGGAGAAGGCATGATAGAATTCTGCAAAACCAATGATGTGTTTATTTCAAATACCTTCTTTAGAAAGCATAACAGATGACTATACACAAGGAACTCGCCAGATGGAACATATCGAAATCGTATTGATTACATCTGTGGAAAGAGAAGATGGAAACACTGCATATCATCAGTGAAAACAAGGACAGGAGCAGACTGTGGAAAAGACCATCAATTACTCGTATGCTAAATTCAAACTGAAACTGAAGAAAATGAAAACAAGTCCATGAGATCCAAAATATGATCTTGAATTATCCCACCTGAACTTAGAGATCATCTGAAGAACAGATGTGATACATTAAACACTAAAGACCGAAGACCAGTAGAGTTGTGGGATGACATCAAGAACATCATACCTGAAGAGAGCAAAAAGTCATTAAGAAGACAAGAAAGAAGGAAAAGGTAAAAATGGATATCAGAAGAGAAACTGAAACTTGCTCTCCAGTGTAGAGATGCTAAAGCAAATGGAAGAAATGAGGAGGTCCATGAGCTGAACAAAAAATTTCAAAGATCAGCTCTAGAACATAACGCCAAATATTTTAATAAAATATGAAAGATTTGGAATCAGAAAACCAAAAAACAAGAACACGCTCAACATTTCTCAGGCTGCGGGAACTGAAGAAAAAATTCAAGCCTCGACTTTTGTTATTGAAAGATTCTCCGGGCAAATTATTGAATGATGCAGAATGCATCAAGAGAAGATGGAAGGAATACACAGAGTCATTGTACCAAAAGGGAATGGTTAATGTTCAACCATTTCAAGAGTTACCATATGATCAAGAGCCATTGATACTCCGGAAGGAAATCCGAAGTGCTTTGAAGGAATTGGCAAAAAACAAGGCACCAGGAACTGATGGAATAAAAATTGAAATCTTTCAAGAAAGTGAGGCAACACAGGAGGCACTCACTCATCTCTGACAAGAAATTTGGAAGACAACTATCTGGCCGACTGACTGGAAGAGATCCATATTTGTGTCCATTCCAAAGAGAGGTGACCCAACGAAATGTGGAAATCATTGGATAATCTATTTGATATTCCATGCAAGTAAAGTTTTACTAAAGGTAATACAGAAATGGCTACAATCATATATTGACAGAGAATTTCCAGAAGTTCAAGCTGGATTCAGAAGAGGCTGTGAAATGAGAGATATCATTGCTGATGTCCGCTGGATCTTGGCTGAAAGCAGAGAATATCAGAAAGATGCTTAGCTATGCTTTATCGACTAGCAAAAGCTTTCAATTGTGTGGGTCATGACAAGCTATGGACAACATTGCAAAGTATGGGTGTTGCAGAACAGTTAATTGTATGCATGAGGAATCTGTACCTGTACCAAGAAGCAGTTGTTCGCACAGAGCATGGGAACACTGAATGTTTTAAAATTAAGAAAGGTGTGTGACAAGGTTGCATTCTTTCACCATACTTATTCAACCTATATGCTGAGCAAATAATACGAGATCCTGGGTTCTATGAAGAAAAACATAGCATCAGGATTGGAGGAATACTCATTAACAGCCTACGATATGCAGATGATACAACCTTGCTTACTGAAAGTGAAGAGGACTTAAAACATTTACTGATGAAGATCAAAGGGCCCAGCCTTCGTTATGGATTATATCTCAATGTAAAGAAAATAAAAATCCTCA
>NW_006409732.1:14636-19056 GCF_000296735.1 Chrysochloris asiatica | reverse complement strand
GCAGAAGTGTAGTTTCCTGTAAACTTTGGAAATAAGTCCTTTGTCTGATATGTTGTTGCAAAATATTTTATCCAATTCTATGGGCTCCCTTTTTACTCATTTGATGAAGTGTTTTGATGCTCAAAAGTTTCTCATTTTTAGTATGTCCCAATCATCTTTTTTGTTTAGTTTTTTTTTGTACAATTTTCACAATGTTTGGTATTCTATGTGTGCCCTGTATTGTTATTGTTATTAGGTGCTATCGAGTCAGTCTTGACTCATATCGACCCAATGTACAATAGAACAAAACACCACCCGGTCTTGGACCAACCTCACAATTGTTGCCATGCTTGAGCCCATAGATTCTGCCACTTGGCCAATCCATCTTGCCGGGCACTTTCTCCTTTTCTCTGACTGTAAAACTTACCAAACATGATATCCTTCTCCTGCAACTGGTCTTTCCTGACAATATGTCCAAAGCATGAGAGATGGTGTTTGGCCATCCAGGCCTCCAAGGAGCACTCTGGCTACACCTCAACACAAATCATTTTGTTTTTTTGACAGCCAAAGTTTCATTCAATATTTACTTCCAACACCGTAATTCAAAAACATCAATTCTTCTACAGTTTTCCTTATTCACTGTCCAGCTTTTGCATGCAAATGGGGTTATTGAAAATACCATGATTTGCGTCAGGAGCACCTTAGTCCTCAGTTTGACATCTTTGCTCTTCAACACTATAAAAAAAAAGTCTTGTGCAGCAGATTTACTTAATGCAATACATCATTTGATTTCTTGATTGCTACTTCTATGAGTGTTGATAATTTTTATATTTTGGCGGCTTGTGAGTTGCTGTGATTCTGGAAGCTAGACCACTGGTATTGTAAATGCTAGCAGGATCACTCATGGTGGACAGGTTTCAGATGAGCTTTCAGACAAAGACGTATTAGGAAGAAAGAGTGACAAACTGTTGTTGTTGTTGTTGTTAGGTGCCATCGAGTCGGTACTGACCCATAGCGAAATTATGCACAGCAGAATGAAACACTGCCCGATCCTGGGCCAACCTCACTATTGTTGCCACACTTGAGTTCATCAATGCTGCCACTTGGTCTATCCATCTCGTTGGGGGTCTTCCTCTTTTCCTCTGACCCTCCATCTTACCAAACATGATAGCCTTCTCCAGGGACTGCTCCCTCCTGACAATATGTCCAAAGTATAAGAGATGAAGTTTGGTCATCTTGGCCTCTAAGGAGCACTCTGGCTGCACTTCTTCCAAAATGAATCTATTGGTTCTTTTGGCAGCTCATGGCACTTTCAATATTCTCCTCGAACACCATAACTAAAAAGCATCAATTCTTCTACGGTCTTCCTTACTCACTGTCCAGCTTTCACATGCATATGAGGTTATTGAAAATATCATGGCTTGGCTCAGGTATACCCTAGTGCTCAAGCTGACAAACTACTTCCAAATGTTTAGTCACTGAAAACTTTATGAACAGCAGAGAAACACTGTGCCTTGTATTAGAGCCATTAAAATTGTCACTTTATAAATTTATAATTCACTTTTAAATCCTAAATCCATGCTGAGTTGGTTTTTGTATATGGCGTGTGGTAAAGACCTAGTTTCAGTCTTTATAAATTTCCAGTTCTGCCAGCACAATCTATTTAAGAGTCTATCTTCCTCCCATAGAATACACCTAGGTGCTTTGTCAATGGATAGGTAAATTTCTGGATTCTCAATTCTATTCCATTGATTTATGTTTCTTTAATTGTACCAGTACCAGTTTGTTTTGACCACCATAGCTGTGCATTAAATTTTAAAATCAGGGAATGAGAGACTTTCAGCTTTTATCTTCTTCTTAAACAGTGCTTTGCTTATCTTGGGTTACTTTCCATATCTTTGAAGAATTATTTTTTCCATCTCATTGAAGAATGTCATTGTAATCTGGATTGGAATGGCGTTATATGTGTAGATTACTTTGGGTAGTATTGACATATTAACAATGTTAAATCTTCCTATCCAGGAGCATGATATATTCTCCCACTTTTTTTTTTTTTATGTTTTATTTTGAATTATGTGATTATTTACATGGGAGACCTTTCACTTTACATAAATCCTATTGCATATTGTTTCATTGCCATGGTTACAATCCCCTCCATGCATCATCAAACTACCAAAGGATATACACCACAAGCCTGCTGCCTGGTCATCAGCACAGATCCCCTCTCCCTCTCTGGGTGTATAGTCCCTAACTACTCCATCTCTCCATGTCATTGTCTCTGCCTCCATCTCTGGCATCACTGTTTCTCTGGGTAGGGTCCTGCACTGATGCTCTTCTCCCTTGATGGTCCCAGAGACCTCCCTCCTTAACTGTAAAGTCAACCACTCTCCTCCTTTTGCTACAAAACATCTACCTTTACTTTCCAACCCTCACAGTCAGTCTTGATAGCAATTATTCACTATTGTACCACATGCATGCTATCTCCATTTCCTTTCATCATCTCTGCCCAGACAGATTGGATAGTACTCAGTGGAGATTCTACCTTCTTCCGTGCCCTCTGGATCTAGGTTCCCTATTAAAAGCTTGTAAGCCAGTCATTTCTTGCCTTTATAGCCCCCCAATTTAGGTAGCCAATGTCCAATTTGCCCATCCCTGTGTAGCCTGTGTATCGAGGGGGTGGGAATAATCCTTGATGTAAAAATTTGTTCTCTCTTTTTAGCAGTATGTTGAGCAAATAATCCGTGAAGCTGGCTGGGTTCTATGAAGAAAAAGATGGCATCAGGATTGGAGGAGTACTCATTAACAACTTGTGATATGCAGATGATACAACCTTACTTGCTGAAAGTAAAGAGGACTTAAAACATTTATTGTTGAAGATCAAAGACCATAGCCTTCAGTATGGATTGCATCTCAATGCAAAGAAAACAAAAATCCTCACCACTGGGCCAATAAACAACAATCTTATCAATGGTTAAAGATTGAAGTTATGAAGGACTTCATTCTTCCTGGATCAACTATCAACACTCATGGAAGCAACAGTCAAGAAATCAAACAATGTATTGTATAAGGCAAATCTGCTGTACAAACCTTTTTAAAGTGTTGAAGAGCAAAGATGTCAGCTTGAGGACTAAGGTGCACCTGACCCAAGCCATGGTATTTTCAATTACCTCATACACATGCTAAAGCTGGACAGTGAATAAGGAAGACTGTAGAAGAATTGATGCTTTAGAGTTATGTTGTTGGAGGAGAATATTGCAAGTGCCATGGGCTGCCAGAAGAACAAACAGATCAGTGTTTGAAGAAGTGCAGCCAGAATGCTCCTTGGAAACCAGGCTGGCCAAACTTTGTGTCTCACACTTTGGACATATTGTCAGGAGGGACCAGTCACTGGATACAGATGTCATGTTTGGTAAGGTAGAGGGTCAGAGAAAAAGAGGAAGACCCCAATGAGATGGATTGGCCAAGTGGCAGCATCGATGGACTCAAGCATGACGACAGTAGTGAGGTTGGCCCAGGATCAGGCAGTGTTTTTTTCTGCTGTGCATAAGATTGCTATGGGTCGGTACCAATTCAATGGCACCTAACAACAACAACAACATAGTTGTTATCCATCTGAAGTCAGCAGTGATATCCTTTGTTCTACATCTTCATCTAAAACCTGCTTGAATTTCTGGTAGGATTGCTGCAACCATTTTGTAATTATCTTTAGCAAAACTTACTGTTTCCTCTGATGTTAATGGTATTGCTTGATAATTTGCATATTCTGTTGGATTACCTTTCTTTGGAATGGCACCAAATATGGATCTGTCTCCATTGATTCACCAGGTAGCTGTATTCCAAATTTTTTAGCAGAGATTAGTAAGTGCTTCCAATGGTGTATCAGATTAGTGAAACATCTCATCGATTGGCTCAAGCATGGCAATAATAGTGAAGTTGGCCCAGTATGGGACATTGTTTAGTTCTGTTGTGTATAAGGTTGCTATGAGTTATTACTGACTTAATGGCACCAAACAACAACAACAAGTGCTGCAATATGAAATTTAAAAATATTAACAATTTCAAAATGTAAGAAAATGAGGGGCTGTTATTATTAAGTACTATCACATCTGTTCTGACTCATTGCAATCTTGTATAGTGTTACTGAGGAGCAACTGTTGAGTTTGAACCCCAACATTGCTATTCAAGCTGACCTTGCTATAGATTGCTTATCGTACTACACCACACCATGACTTCTAAAGATGGGAGGTGTCAATCCAGAAAATATAGATAGTAAACTTGATACTGACCTTTTGCCAGATTCTAGAACAGAATATTAAACAGATGGCTTGATCAGTTTAGTAAGAAAACAAGAATCTTTGTAAGAAGTATGGCTTCCAGTCCAAGTCTAAATTTGCATCTTTTACAGTTGTTGTTGTTGTTAAGTGGCGTCGAGTCGGTTCTG
>NW_006409732.1:11535-13651 GCF_000296735.1 Chrysochloris asiatica | reverse complement strand
AAATCTTAATTTCTAAAATTTGTATTTGAAAGTTAGTTGTTTCTATGTTTGTATTGGGTTTCCCCACATTTTAAGCATTTATAGTTCACTTCGTTGTTCTTGTTAAGTACCATCAAGTGGTTCCTACTCGTAGCAACCCTGTATAGAGTTTCCAAGGAGTGTCTGGTGGGTTTGAACTGCCAAGGTTCAGTTAGCAATCCAGTGCTAATCTTACAGTCCCATACCATACTTCACTTAGCCAAACATAAACAGTTCTTTTCACCTTCCAGATGATCTAATCACCTTGAAATGATTTTCCTTAGATACTTTCTTCTCTTTTTATATGTATTGACTAGTATTTAAGAAGGAGGTCTGGTAGCATAGTGGTTACGAATCGGGCTGCGAACTGCAAGGTCAGCAGTTTGAAACCACCAGCTGTTCCGCGGGAGAAAGATGAGGCTTTCTGCTCCCGTAAAGATTTACAGCCTCGGAAACCCTGTACAGGGTCTCTGTGAGTCGGAACCGACTCCATTGCAAACAACAACAGTACTTAAGAATCATTTCTTTCATTACTAATATCTGGATGAGTCATAATTATTGTTTTATCCAACTTCATTTTTATTTTCCTGTACACTTACTGAGTTGCATTTCTTTACTGCTTATTGAAATTAATAACGTCTCTCAGGGTTAATTTTTTCTTAATATACAAATTTTAAAAATTCATTTTCTGCATACTTGTGGATTGGAAATTTTCTCTCTCTTTCTCTCTCTCTCTTTAACCTTAATATGTCTTTATTTTCTTTCCTTATAAATGTTACATTGTCTGATCCTTTAATTTATTTGACAGAATTTCTTAGCACCTTGAAGATATTATTCAATTCTCTGATGGTTTTTATTATTGCTATTGAGCATCTGTGCCAGCCAAATTATTTCCTTCTTTTACAAGTTATCTTGCTTTCATCTTTGGATGCTTTCAAAACTTTTATTTGCTTTTGTTCAGTGTTGTATAATATGACCTTCCATTAGAAGTGCAATGAGACATACATATCCTTCAGTCTTTCATATTTACCCATATCGCTTTTATTTTCTGCCTCCTTTATTTTTCTTTACTCTGGATAATTTACTTATCAATCAGGTTACAAATGGTCTTTTTAAGTATTTGTACTCTTTTATTTGACCCATCTTTTTAGTTTTTATTCTACTGACTACATTTCTCAATTCTAGACTTTCAAATTAACTTTTAAACATCCTCATTGTTAAAGTAGAAACTCACAGGTTTCTCATGTGCTTGAAGCACAATTCTTTTATATTCTATTTCTACTATCTGACCTTTTTGGAAGTTTAATTCTACTACATGTTATTTCTATTGACACATTTTTATCATATTTTATCTTGCTATTATGCAATATTCAGTTGAATATTATCAGCCAGGATACTATGAACATTTGTTGAATATCTTTATTTTCCTCAGGAGAGAGATTTTGAATTTTACTCTGTCAGGCACAGCAGTTTTTCTAACAGCCTAGGAGTATTTAATGGTGATTTATCTGTCTGTGCTTATAAAAGCATGTAAATAATGTTGACTAAAATCCAGGTGGACATCAAAGAAAGCCTGTGGTTATCAGATGTCAGGAGAGAGCTTTTTCTTCTTCTTTTGGAAACCATTGGGAGAGTCATTTTGCATATCATCATCTTTTGAGGCTGCTTATATTTTCCCTAATGTACATTTTCACTGACTATTCTCCCTTAAGGGTACCTGTTTTTCTCAGAACTTTTTTTTTTTTGTATAGTAACAACTGCCCATTTCATGAAAACTATGGCCTTAATCTCTGTTGTCATATTATCAATAAAATACTAATCAATTGATTTCTTAGCTAATTTAACTCTCTCAGAAAAACCAGGTATTAATTATTATTTTCAATTATGTTTTCAGTCTTCTTTCTATTTTTGATCCTTGGCTATATCTTATTTTTTACATTCACAGCTCAATTCAATACGTTAAATATATTTGTAAAATGTTAAACCAGCACATATGTATTTTATAAAGAAATGTTTTCAGAATATAAAATCTGACAAATTACAGAAAATGCAAATCAATTAAGCATCCCTAGGGATCTGCAACTTAAGAAAGATGTGC
>NW_006409732.1:9015-10660 GCF_000296735.1 Chrysochloris asiatica | reverse complement strand
CACCTAACAACAAGAAGGGATCCATAGAATTCTTTGTCTTAGTGGATTTATGACTTTAATTTTTAAATTTGTTTTAAGATGACATGGTTTGTGTAGAATAACTGTAGCATAAAGAAAGCTAAAAAATTATAACATGACAAAATAAAATAAAAAAGCAAAAACCCCATCACCATTAGTTAATTCCAAGTTATAGCAAACTTATAGGACAAAGTAAATCTTCCCTATAAGGTTTCCTTGCCTGGTGGTACAGTCCGTTAAGAATTGGGCTGGTAACCAAAAAGATATGGCAGTTCTAACCCACCAGCTACATTGGGAAATAAAGATGAGGGATCCTGCTTCTATAAAGGTTTACAGCTTCCAAAGCCTTATGCATGCAGGCTCTTTATGCTGTCTTAAAGTGTTGCTATGAATCAGAATTAGCAGTGGGTTATTTTTTTTTTTTTTTAAATTGTTACATAAAAAGATTTCCACAACTTTTTCTTGAGGAGGAGCAGCTAATCTTTCAGCATTTAACCACATATCATTAGGTCCCCTAAAAAAAATTAAAAAAAAAAAAAGATGTGAAGTGGTAAAATGAAAACAAGAAAAATTCCACATGAAAACTGAAATTCTCAATTGCAGCATAAAGCCTGCATGACTTGACTAAAATTAATATAAGCAGTCTAATATACAAGGAATAAAACCAGTTAACTTCCTCCCCCCAAAAGAGAAAGAATTCTCAAATTTTCTTAGCTGTTCTGCAGGATTACTTAGAATAAAAAAATGGAATTATAAAGGAGACATTGAGAATCAATATAAGAAAACTCTTTTTCCAGTTAGAGCTTTTATCAATGACTTGGCTTCAGTCTAAAGCAATGAGAATTATTGCAAGAAGTGAGTATATGGATGTCTACCTAAAATGCTACAGATATAATCCCTGCACTCAGGGGCACTGCACTGGATCTTCTCAGTTATTTTACAAATCTATTGTCTACATTCTTTAAAAAAGAGATGGAGACCATGTCTGACCTCCAATAAATTTACTAGGGGGAAGGAGAAGAAAAATCATCAGCATCAGTACCAGCCCAAAGCAGAATTCTGAGATTGATGTTAGACATGCCTTGACTCTCCAACCTTCTTCATCAATTCTGACACCAAAAGTCCCTGTCAGGCAATTTTCCTTTATCTTGAGTTTGATAATCCATTGCAGTAGACACATAAAACTCAGCAAACATATTCATAATTTTGGGGTGTACTAGGGAAGATTGCTATTGTGGTTGAGTGCTGTAGAGTTAATTCTGATTCATAGCAAACTTGTATAGCATTTCTAAGGAGTGACTGATGGGTTTAAACCAATGACATTGCAGTTTGAAGTCCAATGCTTATCCTAGAATTGCCACACCAGGATTTCATTAAGGAAAGTGACATGACATTCAAGGTCAGAAGTGTTCAGGAAGCATTCTTTTCTATCATGTCCAAAGGCTGCTGTCTCACTGGCATTTGACCCTAAATCTGAATTTGGCTTTTAATTGACACTATGAAAATAGTGATTTTAATAAACACTATTTGTTGTTATTAAGTGCTGTCAGTAGTTTCCAAGCTATACAGATCCTATATAGGGTTTACACTGCAAATATTTGTTTTGCTTTCTGAAGGAAAAATAAAG
>NW_006409732.1:0-8680 GCF_000296735.1 Chrysochloris asiatica | reverse complement strand
CTATTGTTGATGTTGTTAGGTGCTTTAAGGTTGATTCTGACTCATAGGACCCAATGCACAGCAGAAAGTAATATTGCTTAGTCCTTTTATATCAAATTAACACTGTGGTTCCCTAATATTGGTTGATATAACACTCAATCCTTAAATGTCTGATAATGTAATTGAGTATGAGTTTCAATCATTTCATTAAAAACATCTTGTTAATACTAAGAATCCTATAAATTTTTTTCACCACTCGTCTGTCAGTTTGTCGTATTGTGGTGTCTTGTGCGTTGCTGTGATTCTGTAAGCTTTGCCATGACTCCTTTAAGTATCAGCAGGGTCACCCACAAAGGAGAGGTTTCAGCTGAGTTTCCAGGCAAAGAAAGACTAGGAAGAAGGAAACATGAATTACTTCTAAATTCTTAGTCACAGAAAACGTAATGAAGAATATTGGAACACTGTAAATGCCAGTAAATTTACACTGTAAATTGAGTACTGAAACATGATAATGAGCACCAGAATATTGTCAGACATAGGCAGGAAGATAAGTCCCTCAGGTTGGAAGACACTCAAAATATGACTGGGGAAGAACTGCCTCCTCAAAGATGGGTTAGCCATGATGATGTGAATGGAGTAAAGCCTTTGGGACCTTCATTTAATTATGGGGCAAAATTCAAAATGAAGAGAAAGAGCTGTAAACATCCATTAGTAAACAGAACATTGAATGGAAATAGTATGAATTTAGGAAAATTGGAAATTTTGAGGGATGGAATGGAACACATAAACACTTATATCTTAGGCTTAAGAGAACTGAAATGGACTGGTATTGGCCATTTTGAATTTGATAATCACATGATTTACTATGACAGAATGACAAAGTAAAGAGGAATGACATCACACTCATCATCAAAGTGAACATATCTAGATATGTCTTGAAGTATAAAGATGTCTGTCATAGGACATTATCCATATGCCTACAATCTTAATTCCACTATTATTCAAATTTATGCACCAATTACTAAAGACATTTATGATTAAAAGGATGAATTGTAACAAATTCTTCAGTTTGAAATTGATCAAATATGCAATCAAAATATATGGATACTCAAAGGGGATTGAAATACAAAGGTTGCAAACAAAGAGTAAGAATTAATAATTGGAAAATATGTTTGTTGATTGAATTAGTCAAATCTGTTGGGGTTGAAGTGTTGAAGAGCAAAGGTGCCAGTTTGAGCATTATTATGTGCCTGACCTAAGTCATGGTATTTTCAATAACCTCATATGCATGTGAAAGTTAGATGGTAAATAAGGATGACCAAAGAATAATTGATATATTTCAGTTATTGTGTTGTGGAGAATATTGAAAGTATCATAGACTGCAAAAGGAACAATCTAATCTCTGTTGGAAGAAGCACAGCTAGAATGGCCAGACTTCATCTATCATAATTTGGGCATATTATCAGGATGGACCAGACCCTGGAAAAAATCCAGTGTTTGGTAAAATGGAGAGCTGGAGAAAAAGTAGAAGACCCCCAAAGAGATGGATAATCACAATGGCAGCAGCAATGGACTCAGGTGTTTCAATGACTATGAGGTGGACACACGACCAGGAAGTGTTTCTTTCTGTTGTGTCTAGAGACGTTATGAGTCAGTACTGACTCAAAACAACCTAACAACCAATTTCTTCAGTCTCAAATTGATCAAAAAGGAAAACAAGATGAATTGAAACTTAATTGCATTAAAAATGTAGAGGTTGGAAACAAAGAAGAAGGACAAGTAGCTAGAATATATGGCCTTGGTTATCAAAATAATGCTGGAGATAGCAAGATAAAATTTTGCAAGATCAATGTCTGCTTCATTGTAAATATCTTTTTAGACAACATAAAAGACAATTATATACATGTAGATCAGGAGTTAGAAAACCAAAAGGAAGAAAATGCTCAACATTTCTCAAGCTGAGGGAACTAAAGAAAAAAAATTAAGCATAGACTTTTGTTATTGATGGATTCTCTGGGCAAATTATTGAATGATGCAGAAAGCATCAAAAGAAGATGAAGGAATAAAAGCAGTCACTGTATCAAAAGGAAATGGTCAATGTTCAGCCATTTCAACAGGTAGCATATAATCAAGAGCCAATGATGCTGAAGAAAGAAGTCTAAAGGTCATTGAAAGAATTGGCAAAGAATCAGCCACCAGGAATTGATGGAATACAAATCTTTCAAGAAAGTGAGGCACTCACTGATCTATGCTAAGAAATTGGGAAGATAACTATCTGGCTGACTGATTGGCAGAGGTCCATATTTGTGCCCATTCCAAAGAGAGGTGACCCAATGGAATGCGGAAATCATTGGACAATATCTTTGATATCCCATGTGAGTGAAGTTTTACTAAAGGTAATAGAAAAAAGTATGGAAGCATACATTGATAGAGAACTTCCAGAGGTTCAAGCTGAATTCAGAAGAGGACATGGAACAAGGGATACGATTGTTGATATCATATGGGTCTTGGCTGAAAGAAGAGAATACTAGAAAGATGTAAACCTGTGCTTTACTGATTACACAAAGGCCTTCGATTGTGTGGATAATGACAAGCTGTGGACAACATTGCGAAGTATGAGTATTCCAGAACACTTAATTGTGCTCATGAGGATCCTGTACATAGACTAAGAGGCAGTTGTTTCAACAGAACATGGGAAAGCTGAATGGTTTAAAATTAAGAAAGGTGTGCAACAGTGTTGTATTCTTTCACTATACTTATTCAACCTGCATGCTGAGCAAATAATCCGAGAAACTGGGTTATATGAAGAAAAAGTGACATCAGGATTGGAGAATGACTCATTAACAACCTGTGATACGCAGATGATACAACTTCCTTGCTGAAAATGAAGAGGACTTAAAATACTTACTGATGAAGATCAAACATCATAGACTTCAGAATGGATGGCATCTCAATGTAAAGAGTAAAACAACCTTCAGCACTGGACAAATAAACAACATTCTTATCAGTAGGGAAAAGATTGAAGTTGTTAAAGACTTCATTTTTCTTGGCACAACCATCAACAGTCATGGAAGCAGCAGCCAAGAAATCAAACAACGTACTGCACTAGGCAAATCTGCTGTATAAGACCTTTTTAATGTATTGAAGAGCAAAGATGTCAGCTTGAGGACTAAAATACTGAAGCCATGGTATTTTCAAACCTCATATGCATGCGAAAGTTGGGACAGTGAATAAGGAAAATCGTAGAAGAATTAATGCATCTGAGTTATGGTTTTGGAGGATAATATTGAAAGTTCCATGGGCTGAGAAAGGAAAAACAGGTCCATGTGGGAAGAAGTATAGCCACAGTGCTCCTTGCAGGCCAGCATTGACAGACTTTGTCTCTCATACTTCACACATATTGTCAGGAAGAACCAGTCAATGGAGAGGAATATCATGTTTGGTAAGGTGGAGGGTCAAAGAAAAGGAGGAAGACCCCCATCGAGATGGATTGGCAAAGTGGCAGTATCAGCAAGCTCAAGAGTGGCAACAAATGTGAGGTTAGCCCAGGACCAGGCAGTGTTTCACTCTGTTGTGCATAGGGTCGCTATGCATCCATACTGACTCAATGACACATAACGTTCACATATACACTATACTTCACCAGAAGGGATATAAATAAATCATATTGAATACATCTTTGGAAAGAGACAGTGGAAAAGCTCCTTATCATCAGTCAAAACAAGGCCAGGGCAGACTGCTAAGCAGACCATCAATTACTCATATGCTAGTTCTGACAGAAGCTGAAGAAAAATTTTAAAGTACAAAAGAGCCAAATTAAACTTGAACACATCCCAGTTGAATTTAACAATCATCTGAGGAACATATTTGATGCATTGGATATTAAACATCAAAGACCAGAGAGTTGTGGGATGACATCAAGAACATCACACATGAAGAAAGCAAAGGGTTCTTAAGAAGACAAAAAAGAAGGTAAAGAACCAAATGAACATCAGAAGACTCTGAAACTTGCTCTCCAGCATAGAGATGCTAACTCAAGTGGAAGAAATGAGGACATAAGAGCATTGAATAGAAAATTCAGAGAAGCAGCTTGAGAAGGTGTGAAATATTATGAGGAAATGTGCAAAACCTGGAAATAGAAATCCACCAGGGGAAAACATTCTCAGAATACACCAAGTTGAAGGAACTGAGGGAAAATTTAAAGACTAGACTTGCAATATTGAAAGATTCCATGGGCAAAATATTAAATGATGCAGAAAACATTTAAAAAATGATGGAAAGAATACAGAGAGTCACAGTACCAAAACATAATGGTCAACACAAGCAGACCAGCCTGGGACAGCTTGAGTAACAGAAGATACATCTTCAAAGAAATATCATCAGTGAAACACCTAAAACAAAAATGGCAGTATGATTGGCTGCTACCAGGATAAGCAAGTTGTTTGCCGGGAAGCCATCAAGGCAAACAATCAAGTTCCTTAAGGACAAATCCCCTTCTAAGACTGAAATTCAAAGGCAGCACATGAGCAAGCATGTAAGCTTGCTGGAAGAGGGGGAAAGGCAGCAATGAAGAAATGGGCTAAGTTCAACCACATTCCATAGACTCCTGTTAACCTGGAGATGAGAGAGAGACAAAGAAGGGCTGGTTGGTCTGAAGTGTGGTGAGACCTTGGGACACCTGAGCTCATGGACAAGGACATAGTCACAGAGGTCTGTATCTGAGAGTGAAGCATCCAGCTGATATGAAGTGAGAGGAGATGCACAAGAACACCTAAACTTGCAGATAATACTCATTTGACCAAGCCTTGATAGGTTTATAATCAGAACTCGACTAGGAGAAGATAAAAAAATTAAAAAAACAAAACAAAATATTTTTTGATAAGGGAAACGACAGTAAATTGCTACAACTTTATGAATTTGATTTATACTCATGGAGGTTGTTGTTGTTGTTAAGTGCCGTCGGGGGGTTGGTTCCGACCCATAGCGACCCTGTACAGGGTTTCCAAGGGTGTAAATCCTTACGGGAGTAGAAAGCCTCATCTTTCTCCCGCGAAGCGGCTGGTAGTTTCGAACCGCTGACCTTAAGGTTCGCAGCCCGATTCGTAACCACTACGCTACCAGAGCTCCTTTGGAGGTAGTAGCTCAAAATACCAACAGAGAGGGTAGGAATCTTCAAATCAAGTGTCAACGCTATTCCTTCTGTATACAAGTTAGACAAGGACTGGCAACTTAGACATTGGCTACCTTAACTGAGGGGGTGACAAAGGCACAAAGTGACTGCTTTACAAGGTTTCAAGAGGAAGTTTAAGAGGGTGTGTGGGAAAATAGAGTTCCCACTAAATAGTTTTCATCTTGTCTAGATGGGTCTGGTAAAATGAGATTGGGATAAGAATCATATGATTCAATAGTGAGTAATTGCTAACATGACTAATTGCGACTGTCACAATTATAAAAGTAGGAAGTTTTGTACAAAAATGGGGGAGTAGTTAATTTTATAGTACAGAAACAGAGGACTCTAGGACCATCAAGGAAGAAGAGTACAAGTGGAATGTGGGACCCTATCCAGAGAAGCAGTTACACAAGAGATTGAGGCAGAGATGGGGACATGGAGACAAGGAGCAGCTGAAGATTCTAGATTCATGGAAAGAGAGGGACTGAGAGCTGGCAGCCAGGAGCAGACTTTCAATATGTACCCTTTGGTGGTTTAAATTATTATATATGACTGACTGTATAAAAAAAGAGCTAACACGAATAGAGAGAAATACTGTTAACTGATGGTACATGGAGAGGATTACAATCATTGTAATGAAACAAAGTATATGATTTGCTGAATGTAAAACTGATGATCTGTCCTGCAAACTTTCACTTAATTAACAATAAAAACTTAAAACACACACAAAAAAGGTTGGTATTCAATCATTTCAAGAGGTTGCATATGATCCAGAGCCAATAATACTGAAGGAAGAAGTCCGTTGCATTGAAGGCATTGTCAAATAACAAAACACTGTCAATTGATGGCATAGAAATTGAAATCGCTCAACAAACTGATGAAGCACTGGAGGTAGTCACTTATTTATGTCAAGAAATTTGTATTCCAAGTTTCCTGGACAATTGACTAGAAGATATCAATATTTGTTCCAATAACAAAGACAGGTGAGCCTTAAGAATGTGGAAATCATCAAGACAGTATCATAAATACTGTATGAAAGTAAAATTTTGCTAAAGATATTACAAAAACTATTGCAAATGTTCATTGAAAAATATGTCTCAGAGACCCAAGTCAGTTTCAGAAAAGGACATGAGACAGGCATATTATTGCTGACATCAGATGGATCATGGTTGAAAGCAGAAATTACCAGAAAGATGTACTTGTACTTTATTGACTACACACTTTTTTGATTGTGTGGATTATGACAAATTATGGACAACATTGAGGAGAATGAGTATTCCATAACACATAATTGTGCTCATGAGGAACCTGTACATAGACCAGGAGGACACCAAATGATGTTAATTAGGAAAGGTATACACCAGGGTTGTATTTGTTCACCAAAATTATTCCATCTGTATGCTGAGCAAATAATCTGAGAAACTGGATTATAAGAAGAAAAATATAACATCAGGTTTGGAGGAAGCCTCATTAACAACCTGCAATATGCAGATTATACAACTTTGCTTGCTGAAAGATAAAAGGACTTAAAATACCTACTGATGAATATCAAAGACAACACCCTTCTGTATGGCTTGCACCTCAATGTAAAGAAAACGAAAGTCCTCATCATTGGACCAGTGAAAACAACTACATAATTTGAAAAGAGATTGAATTTGTCAAATACTTCATTTTGCTCAAATCAAATCATAGAAACAGCAGCCAAGAAACTTAATGATGTATTGCATTGGGCAAATCTGCTGTACAAGACCCCTGTAAAGTTTTCAAGAGCAGAGATGTCAGTTTGAGGACTAAGGTATGTCTGACTCAAGTCATGGAAGTTTCAAAAACTTCATATGCATGTGAAATGTGGGCATTGTATAAGGAAGACCATAGAATAATTGATATGTTTGAATTATGGTTTGGGAGGATAATATTAAAAGTACCATAGACTACCAGAAGAACAAGCAAATCTTGGTTGCAAGAAGTACCTTGGAAGCCAGGATGACCAGATTAGTCTCTCATACCTCTGACATATTAGCAGGAAATACCAGATACTGGAGAAGGATATTATGTTTAGTAAAGCAGAGAGTGGGAGAAAAGAGCAAGATCCCCAACAACATAAATTGACATAGTGACAGCAGCAATGGGCTCAAATGTAGTAACAATTAAGAGTTTGGTACAGGACTGGCCAGTATTTCCTTCTGTGTCCATATTTATATTTTCTCCAAGCAAATTCAGAGAAATAATGTTGCAAATAGCATCCTCAGTGTCATTTTACTGATGCACATTCTCTTAGTATAAGTGCAGTATGAAGTTACAGAGATCACATCTAGCCAACAGTTAGGACTCCTGGCGTGGCATTGTGAGATTAGCACTGGACTTCAAGCCACAAGGTTGGCAGTTCAAAACTATCAGCTACTCCTCAGAAACCTTACAGAGGGTCGCTATGAGTCAGAACAAAACACTGCCTGATTCTGGGCCAACCTCATTATTGTTGCCATGAGGTCGCTATGAGTCAGTACCGACTCAACTCGATGACACCTAACAACAACAACAACAATGAGTCAGAACCAACGCAATCACGCTTAGCAATAACAGCAGCTCAATAATTAAGGAGCACTGGTAACATAGTGTACTAAGAGCTGGGTTGCTAACTAAAAGTTTAGTGGTTCAAATCTTTCAGTTTCTCCACAGGAGAAAGATGAGGCTTCTTGTTCCAGTAAAAATTTACAGCCTCAGAAAATCTACACAGGGTTACTATGAGTCAGAACCGATTTGACAGCACACAACTATTACCACCAGCACCACCACTGTTCAATGATTAGAAATGTGTTGGTTTGGTGGTAGTGCTGTTGTGCCATGGAATCAATTTGGACTCATAGCAACCCTGTATTGAGTTGAGACTATAAATCTTTATGGGTACAGAAAGTTTCATTTTTCTCTGATAGAACTTCTGGTGGAAGTTCTCATGGTAATCTGTTGATGTGCTACTTTAATTTGCATTTCAAAGAGAATTTTATTTCAAAGATGCAATCTCTGTTCATTCTCCTCCTTATTCTGCCTCTTAAAAAGCATATCTTGGTGGTGGTGGTTATGTGCTGTGGAGTCAGTTCCGACTCATATCTACCCTGTATAGTTTCCAGGGCTGAATCTTTACAGGAGCAAAAAGTCTCATCTTTCTCCCATGGAACAACTGGTAGTTTCAAATTGATGACCTTGAGGTTAGCTGCCTCACTCATAACCACTATGCTACCAGAGCTCCTTTAAAATGCACATAGGAAATGTCATGTACAAGCTTAAGCATATTAAAGTTAAAATATCTAGCAACTTTCCTTCACATACATAACTGCAGAATTTTTGTGTCTCCAGGAAAGTTGAAGGACAATATTTAATTTCACACTGCTAAATGTTGTTGTTGTTGTTGTCAGGTGCCATCGAGTCGGAACTGACTCATAGCGACCCCATGTACAGCAGAAAGAATCAATGTCCTATCCTGGGCCAACCTCACTACCATTGCCACATTTGAGTCCATCAATGTTGCCACCTGGC
>NW_006409731.1:42785-43482 GCF_000296735.1 Chrysochloris asiatica | reverse complement strand
GTTTCAAACCCATTATTGTTCATGGATATCAAAAGCTCACACTTTAAGTTAATATCAAACATAACTGAATAACCAAATAAGGAGCAGTTCTGACATTCATCCCAGGTGGCTATCGCTTGTTCCTCAGAAAGATTTGTTCCCAGGACTCCACATACTGCCAACACAGTGGAGGCATTAAGAGAGGCATTGTAAAAGAAACAATTTTCTCAGAAGCTACAACTACTGGAGTTAGAATCATAGAATAGGACCAAAGAAAATTATACAGAGGTAGCCAACCAGTGAGTTCTCAAAAAACCAGAACCTGGGACATCAGGAGGTCACTTTCTTTGGCCCTCAGGGTCCATGGCTCGTTATCCTGAGGAGGGCCTCAGAATTGGAATTTTGTCCATATCACAGGCCACTGATCAACCCAGGGTCTGCGTATGCTGACGACAGCAAGAACCCAGGTTGTCGTATTATTTGCTCAGCATACAAATTAAACAAGTATGGTGAAAGAACACAACCCTGTCGCACACCTTTCCCAATTTTAAAAACATTCAGTGTTCCCATGCTCTGTTCAAACAACTGCCTCTTGGTCCAGGTACAGATTTCTCAGAAGTACAATTAAGTGTTCTGGAGTACTCATGCTTCTCAATATTGTCCATAGTTTGTCATGATCCACACAATCAAAAGCCTTCGCGTAGTCAATAAAGCATAG
>NW_006409731.1:3086-3863 GCF_000296735.1 Chrysochloris asiatica | reverse complement strand
ACGTCAGTCAAGAGGCGAATTTGCAGCAGGGGTGACAGTGTTGTAATGAGACACTTTGGGCTGTGCTTGTGGGTCTCTAAGTTTGTCGAGCCTGGCTCAAAGACATGATCCAACGGCTAGGCTGGGATGGAGCCCTCACATCTGGGGTAAGTAGGACAGCCTGGCTGGCCGCTGCAGTCTCTTCCCGCTAGGCAACGTCTCCCCCCTTGACCTGGTCTCCAGAACCTCTCACCCCGCCGCTCCATGGTCTGGGTTTCATTTAGCACCTCCACCAGGTCTGCACAGTTCTCACACATTGTTCAGCTGCTGCCTCATCCATTAACATAACATTTGGAATATATATACAGTAGGGAATGTAAAAAAGTGTTGCTACAAAATCAAAGAAACCTTTATTAAACAAAATTTTCAAAAAAATAAAATAAAATAAACAGCAGCTCACAATAGCCACAGCCAGCCCTGATATGTGAATCACTAGGATAAAGGCCTGAACCGGAGTTGTGGAGTGTGTGAGAGAGACTAAAAAGGAAACAGGACAAAAATTCATCCTGAGTTACATTATAACGACCAGGAGTGGAATCTTGAAATTTCTCAGGAGGCCTTGAAGGCAAAGTTTAGAGAGGGAAATTAAACTAATAGTCAAATTTGGCTAGGGAATTTTTATATTTTTGTCTTCTCTCTTTTTTGTGATTATAGAATATAGCATCCAGTCTGCCTTTTTTTTTTTTTTTTTCCTTTTTTCTGTTGCTTTTTTGTTTTTGGTCCCCTTTGTACCTTTAA
>NW_006409731.1:0-635 GCF_000296735.1 Chrysochloris asiatica | reverse complement strand
GTGGTTCAAGCTCACAAGCTTCTCCTTGGAAACCCTATAAGGAGTCGCTATGGTTCAGAACCAAATTGACTGCACTTAACAACATCGATAATTACACTGAATGTCAATTGATTAAATACACCAGTTAAAAGACTTAGAGTGACAGAATGAATCAGAAAACAAGATCCTTAAATATGTTGTCTGCAAGAGACATACCTTACACATAAAAATAAAAGCCTTAAAGTCAAAGGATTGAAAAAAATATACCAAGCTAATTAAAAACAACAACAACAAAACAAAACAAAAAAACCACCAAATAGGAGTGGTGCAGGGAGACCGCTCTCCTCGGGGGAAGAAATGAATACATTTCCACAGGCTTTTCAACTTGCCTTGCTGACTGGCTGTTCTCTCTAGCCTCTGCCTTCTGCTTCTACCTCCTCCTGCTGCTTCTGCCAGCCCAGCTCAGCAAGCCTTTATTTTTTATACTTAAAACTACACAGTACATAATGAACTAACACTTTGATCTTTTGTTGAATTATTACACAGTTAATCACAACATTATTGCACCTGGTCATTAGACAACTTTGACAAAAATATTTCTGTGATGTTCAACTGACCTTCATCTCTTTCCTCAGCATATGATAAACGGTTTCTTC
>NW_006409730.1:41959-42692 GCF_000296735.1 Chrysochloris asiatica | reverse complement strand
TTCCATTGTGTGTATGTACCACAGTTTGTTTATCCATTCTTCAGTTGATGGGCACTTTGGCTGCCTCTATCTTTTTTGCTATTGTAAATAGTGCTGCTATGTACATTGGTGTGCATATATCTTCTCGTGTTGTGGCTCATTTTTCTTGTGGGTAAATACCAAGTAGAGGAATTGCTGGATCATAAGGTACTTCTATTTTCAACCTTCTAAGGAAACACCATATTGCTTTTCACAGAGGTTGGACCATTTTGCAGTCCCACCAGCAATGCAGGAGTGTCCCAGTCTCGCCACATCCCAGCCAGCATTTATTGTCCTCTACATTTTTCATCTTTGCTGTTATTGTTGGTGTGAGATGATATCTCATTGTTGTATTGATTTGCATCTCTCTAATGGCTAGTGCTCTGGTAGCGTAGTGGTTACTGAATGGGCTGCGAACCAGAAGGTCATCAGTTCGAAACTACCAGCTGCTCCGCGGGAGAAAGATGAGGCGATCTGCTCCCATAAAGATTAACAGCCTCGGAAACCCTATTCAGGGTCGCTATGGGTCGAAACCGACTCGACGGCACTTAACAACAACAACAATGGCTAGTGATCATGAACATTTGTTCATATGTTTGTTGGCTGCCCGGATCTCTCCCTTGGTGAAGCATCTGTTCATGTCCTGTGCCCACTTTTTAATTGGGTTATTTGTCTTTTTCTTGTAGAGGTGTTGTAGTTTCCTATATATTTTAGA
>NW_006409730.1:9432-14316 GCF_000296735.1 Chrysochloris asiatica | reverse complement strand
CATACTTCAGACATATTGTCAGGATGGACCAGTCACTGGAGAAGGATATCATGTTTGGTAAGGTGGAGGGTCAGAGAAAAAGAGGAAGACCCCGAATGAGCTGGGTTGGCCAAGTGGCAGCATCGATGGCAACAGTAGTGAGGTTGACCCAGGATCGAGCAGTGTTTCATTCTGCTGTGCATAAGGTTGCTATGGGTCGGTATGAACTCGATGGCACCTAACAATAACAACAACAACCTAAAATGGCGGAAGGGGGTTTATAAAGGTACGAAGTGACTGGCTTATAAGTTTTTAAGAGAGAGTTTAGTTTCAGAGTGTGTAGAATCCCCGCTGAATAGTTTTCATCTTGTCTAGATGGGTCTGGTGAAAGGAGTTGGGGATAAGATTCTTGTGATTCAATAATGAGTAATTGTTATCATGACTAATTTCGATTGTCACAACTGTAAAGGTCAAAGTTTTATAGCAAAAAAGGGGAGTAGTTAATCTTACATTCCAGGACCACAGGACCCTAGGACCATCAAGGGAGAAGAACATGAGCAGAATGTGGGACCCTATCCAGAGAAGCAGTGCATGAGAAATGGAGGCAGAAATGATGACATGGAGAGATAGAGCGGCTGAGGACTCTAGACTCATGGAAGGAGAAAGGCTGTGTGCTGGCAGCCAAGAGGCAGGCTTGCAAAATGTGCCCTTTGGTTGTTTGAATGATTATATATTCCTGAGAGTTTTGGTGTTCATTAAAAACAACAACAACAAAATCCAGAGGGAATAGAAGCAAATACTGTTGAATGATGATGCATGGAGGGGATTGTAATCATTTCAATGAAAGGACATATAGCATGAGTATAAAACTGATGTTCTACCATGTAAACTGTCACTCAATTCACAATAAAAACTTAAAAACAAAACAAAACAAAAACCCCAGAGGGAGTGGAAGCAAATACTGTTTAATGATGATACACAGAGGAGACTGTAATTATTGCAATGAAACAATGAGTGTAAAACTGATGTTCCCCCATGTAAACTATCACTCAATTCACAATAAAAACTTAAAAAAGAAAAGAAAAGAAATATTCATGAGCAGTAGCCATTGATTTTGGTGGTGGTGTGCCATCAAGTCAGTTCTGATTCACTGAAACCCTGTATAGTAGTTCCAAGGCTCTAAATCATTACAAGAGAGGCTTTCTCCCATGGAGCAGCTGGTGGATTTGAACTGCTGAACCTGTGGTTACCAGCCCAACTAGTAATCTACCACTCTGCTAGGGTTCCTTCACTAGCCATCGTTGTTTTTGTTGTCTAGTGTCATCAAGTCGGTTTCAACTCATAGCAACCCTGTATAGGGTTTCCAATGCAAATAAAAATAACAATGAAATATCATCTTACCCCAGCATTAATAGCTAAGTTCATAAAAGCAGAAAACAACAAATGCTGGAGAGGGTGTGGAGAGTATGGGACCATCCTACACTGCAGGCAGGACTGTAAAATTGTGCAACCACTGTGGAAAACGATATGGCACTTTCTCAGAAGGTTGGAAATAGAAACACCATATGGCCCAACAACCTCTGTACTTGGTATATATCCTTAATAAATTAGAGCTGTGACATGAATAGACATATGCACACTCATTTCATTGCAGCCTTATTCACAATAGCAAATATAATGAGACAGTCTAGATACCCATCAACCAAGGAATGGTTGAACAAACTGGTACACACATACAGTAGAATATTATACAACATTGAAGAATAAGGATGAATCATCAAAATACCACATAACATAGAGGAACCTGGAGGACATTATGCTGAGTGAAATTAGTTGGTTGCAAAGGGACAGATATTGTATGAGGCCACTAAGTTAGAAAGTCAAGAAAATTTTCTATTCTATAATAAGCATTCTTTGGTGGTTACTTGGGGTGGGAAGGAAGGGAAAATGATTTACTGAGTAGAGTGTAGGTATGTGCTAACTTGGGTAATGGGGAAGGCAGTTAAAAAGAAAAGGAAGACTTAGCATGAGATTCTACCCAGAAAAGTGGCAACAGCAGAGATGGTGGCAGAGGCGATGGCATAGAGATTTAGGGAAGCTGAGGACTCTAGGCCCATAGACTGAGAAAGGCTGTGTGCCTGTGGGCATGAGGCTGACTTGTAAAATATGTCCTTTGGATAGTTAAATGAATATATATATTTTTGTTTTATATATGTCCACCAAATATTTTTGCTTTGTACATTTGTGAAAAATGAGATAGAAAAGGAGAGTCACAAGATGGAAGCAGGATAATAGTTGTTACAAGGAGGGGAGTGTAACCATTGATATGAAACAAAACGTATGATTGTTTATCTTCACTCAAGTCACAATAAAAAGTGGGGAAAAAAGCAAAACAAGAAATTGCTTTATTTTTTTCCCCACGTACTAGAAGGGAAACTATGTATATTTATTTTCTCATTAAGACAAATCATTGGGAACTTTCCCTTAAGTAAAAAAAGGAAAAGGAAAGAAGGGGAAAAAATAAAAGTTTACCTTGACCAATTTTCTTGTTGTTATTTGGTGTAATTGGACAGTGGTGATTGTTGAGCAACATGGGCAGTGTGGTTGGTGTGGTTGGATCATACATATAAAAATGGTTGAAATGGTAAATGTTTTGCTTTATGTATTGCTACAATAATAATAATTAAAAAAGAGTTCAGCCTTCAGTATGGGTTGCACCTCAGCATAAAGAAAATGAAAATCCTCACAATTGGGCAAATAATCATGATAAATGCAGAAAACATTGAAGTAGTCAAAGACTTCATTTTGTTTGAATCCACAATAAACCCATATAGAAGCAGCATTCAATAAATTAATGTGTGTATTGCATTAGGCAATTCTGCTCTTGAAACTGTTAAACAGCAAAGCTGTCTTTTCAGGACTAAGGTGGACCTGACCTAAGCCATGGTATTTTCAATCACCTCATATGCATGTGAAAGATGGACAATGAATAAAGAAGACCATAGAAGAATCAATGCATTTGAATTACAGTGTTGGTGAAGTATATAGAAAATACCAAGGACTCTCAAAGGAAAGACACATGTCTAGAAAGAAGTATAGCCAGAATGCTCCTTAGAAGCGAGGATGGCCAGACTTTGTTCCTCATACTTCAGACATATTATCAGTAGGGGTCAGTCCTTGGAAAACTACATCATGCTTGGCAAAGTGGAGGATCAGTGAAAAAGAAGATCATCAATGAGATGAATTGACACAGTGACAGCAAAAATGAGCTCAAACATAATAATTTTGAGGACTGAACAATACCGAGCAATGTTTTTTTCTGTTGTGCATAGGGTCACTATATGTTGGAAAAGACTCAAAGGCACATAACAATAACAAAAAGGTTGGTCAAGGCAGACTGTGTGACCTAGTGCTGCTGAGTGTAGAAACAAAAGAAACAAACAAAAAATTACTTTGAGAACATCAAATTTCATCGATGAAAGCAAGGAATGTCCAGTTGTAATTTTTCTGTAATGTCATGTGTAAGTAAAAGATTAATGAGCATGACTTGCGTTTCTGAGTTTATATAATGGTAAAGTTATATAAAAAAATAGGTGTCAGATGTTTGGAAAGAGGCACAAGTTCAGTGCTTGCCACAGGTGCTATTTTCAATAGTTACACCTCTGATCCTAGAATTATATTATGTCCTCCAATATTCCACTGATCAAAGCAAGGCATTTGGCCGAATCTAAAGTCAGTTTGGAGACATATACTCTGCCTCTTTAGTGGGAGAAACTGTAAAGTCACTGAGTATAGGATATGGATGTGGGAAGGGGTAAAAGGATAGAGACATTAATGGAATCTTCATTATACACTCTTATTTAATCCTCAACACATCCCTACAAGATAATTACTGCCATTATCCCTGTATTACAAATAGGAAAACAGATCATAGAGAATATGCATGACTTGTCCAAGTTATAGTGGTAATAGACTACAAAAATAATGTAAAATTTCATGGTCACTGTTGTTACATTATATCCTATCCTACGCATATAGTTTAAAATTTTGTAACTGAAATGAGCTCTGCCAATTGATGGAGAAATTCTATTGGTGGAACAACAGTGAACACATATATAAAGTTAAAAAGTATTGCTACTACTGTTTCAGTTCATACATGCATAGATTTATCCTAAATTAAATATGTTTAAATATGTCTCTGCCATCAGTAGATTCCTGCAGACAATTTCTTTAAGTGATACACTTGTTTTTGTCCCATTTGTTGTTGTTGTTGTTAAGTGCCATAGAGTCGATTCTGTCTCGTAGCAACCCTGTTTAGGGTTCTCAAGGAGCAGTTGCTGAATATAAACCGCCAACCTAAAAGTTCAAACTGACTTTTTGGTCCAGTGCATTATCCCACACAGCACCATACCAGTCTCATTAAGGTGACTTCAAAATACTGTTCAATCAAAATACCAACTTTCAAAATGATATGATCCTATACATAGAAAACCCCAAAGACTCAGTAAAAAAAGCTACTAGATCTCATCAGAAGATACAGCAACGTGGAAGGATATAAGATTAATATACAAAATTCAGTTGGATTCCTCTATACCAAAAACAACAGTGCTGAAAAGGACATTAGGAAAGCAATACCATTTACAATAGCCACCCATAGGATGAAATATTTAGGAATAAATATAACCAGAGAAGCAAAGGACTTATACAAAGAAAACTACAAAACACTACTATAAGAAATGAAAAGAGACTTACAAAAATGGAAGAATGTACCATGCTCCTGAATAGGAAGACTTAACATTGTGAAAATGTCAATACTACCAAAAGCAATTTACACATATAATGCAATCCCAATCCAGATTCCAACAACATTCTTCAAAGAGATGGAAAAAACAATTACAAACTTTA
>NW_006409730.1:5487-8897 GCF_000296735.1 Chrysochloris asiatica | reverse complement strand
AATGATACATCAGAAAAGGGTCTCATTTCTAAAATATATAGGAAACTACAACACCTCTACAAGAAAAAGACAAATAACCTAATTAAAAAATGGGCACAGGACATGAACAGACACTTCACCAAGGAGGAGAAATGGGTGGTCAACCAACATATGAAGAAATGTTCACGATCACTAGCCATTAGAGAAATGCAAATAAAAACAACAATGATATATCATCTCATAACAGCCAAGATTAAAAAAAAAAAAAAAAAGTAGAGGACAATAAATGCTGACAATGATGTGGAGAGACTGGGACGCTCCTTCATTGCTGGTGGGATTCCAAAATGTTCCAACCTCTGTGGAAAGCAATATGGCGTTTCTTCAGAAGGTTGGGAATAGAAATACCTTATGATCCAACAATTCCTCTACTTGGTACTTACCCACAAGAAATACGAACCATAACACAAGTAGATATATGCACACCAATGTTCATAGCAGCACAATTTACAATAGCAAAAAGATGGAGACAGCCTAAGTGCCCATCAGCTGAAGAATGGATAAACAAACTGTGGTACATACACACAATGGAATATTATTCTACCTTGAAGAACAGCAAGGAAGCTGTAAGCTATCATATAACATGGATGAATCTTGAGGACATTATGTTGAGTGCAATTAGTCTCAAGAAGAGAAATACTGCATAGGACCACAACTATAAAAGACTAAGGAAAAGAAACCATACTAAAGAGGTGGGGAGGGGGATTCTTTATTCATTACTGGGATGTGGGGGGTGGGGTGAGGGAAGGGACAAGAAGGTTGAGCACAGGGTAGGGAATAGACACAGGATAGTTTGGGTGCTAGGGAGGGGGGCAATACACAAGAAGGGGGAGGGTAATGGAAGAACAAGGAGGATGGGAAAATTAGGCAGGTTTGCATGGACTAAGCAGGACAGAGGTAAATAATGATGTTTGCACAACCTTGAAACAACAGGGCTCTGGGATACATGGATTGAGACTTGGTTGGAATGGGGAAAAGGGGGGAAATAATGTTAAGATACTTGGCTGTCTTTTGAATCTTGGTTTCCCTGGCATACCATTATAAAATAGAACTTGAGGGGGAGAGAAAGGAATAGCCAGAAATATCATCATAGAAAGCTTGTAAGTCCGTCTACAAGCTGCCTACAACTGATTAGAATACCTAAAATGGGACACAATGTGCCCAGTGAAGGAGGTTTTCTGTGGAGCCTCTGCATTACATAAGACCATAGGTGGAATCCTGAACCTCACCCAGAATCTTCTGAGGTGGGAAATTTCCACTTAAAAGGACAGACAGACCAGCTTAGAGCGACTAGAAGAACAGAAGATGCTTCCTGAAAGCAAGAGCATCAGGAAAAATACAAAACAATAATGGCAATCCCAATCCAACAGATTACCACAAGAACAAGCAAGTTGCTCACCCAGGAGATGTCAAGGCAAGTGGTCGGGTCCTGTCAAGGCAAACCCCCTTCCAAGACTAAGACTCAATGGGAATACATGAGCAGACATGTACTCTGATTGGTGACCACATTCATCACCGATAAGGGGAAGTGAGGGAAAACCAGCAATGAAGCTGGGAGCTAAGCCCTACAACCGTCAACAGACTCCTGTGAACTCTGGTGGAGACCTGGCTGGCCAGCAGTGTGGCAAGACCTAGAGACTCTTGGCCCCAGAGTCAGTGAAATAGCCACAGAGGACTAGAATGGTGAGTGAAGCATCCAGCTGATAAGAAGAGAGGACACATGCATAAGAACATCCGCAGTTACCGATAATACCCACTCAATCTGGCTTCAATGACTGGATGATCAGAACTCAAGTAGAAGAAGAAAGAAGAGGGGGGAAAAAGAGTAATCTGATACAATTTAATGAATTTACCTACACCTATGGATGCAGTAGCTCAAAAGAGGGAACAAATCTTTACAGCAAGAATCATTCCCACCTCCTCCATACACAGAATAGACAGGGATGGGCAACTTGGGCACTGGCTACCGAAAGTGGGGGGCTACAAAGGCAAGAAGTGACTGGATTACAAGCTTTCAAGATGGAGCCTAGATCCAGAGGGTGTGGAGGAAGGTAGAATCTCCACTGAGTAGTATCCAATCTGTCTGGGTGGGGCTAATGAAAGGAGATGGGGATAGGCCCCGTGTGGTACAATGGTGAGTAATTGTTATCAGGACTGACTGCAAGGGTTGGAAATGTAAAGGTGGATGTTTTGTAGTGAAAGGAGGGGAGTGATTGACTTTGCAGTCCAGGAGCGGAAGTCCCTGGGACCATCAAGGGAGAAGACCGGAGTGTGAGACCCTATCCAGAGAAGCAGTGACACCAGAGATGGAGGAAAGGATGATGATGTGGAGAGATGGAATGGCTGGGGACTCTAGATCCAGAAATGGAGAGGGACTGTGTGCTGACTACTAAGGGGCAGGCTTGCAGGGTGTACCCTTTGGTTGGTGGGGATTGTAACCATGACAATGAAATGATATATGATGGGATAAATGTAAAGCTAATATTCTCCCATGTAAATTATCACATAATTCACAATATAACATTAAAAAAAAATTAGCAGATTCCAAAGAAATATGCTAAGCCAGTTAAATTCAAGGCAGAGAGGTAAACTCAGAAGGTTATGGTAACTGATTTGGGGGATTCCAAAGGGTAAATCTTGATAGATTTTCTTGAAATACACAGGATGATCATAAAGGTTTATTAGAAAGAAGTTTAAGGGAAATTATAAATTGCATTGGTGAGAAAAGGCCAGGAAAGTTGCACTGAGGAAGTTTTTCTCATCACAATGCACATTCTTGCAGGGCCTGTGTTTTGAGATTTTCACTGGGGAACCTAACCTTATCCATCCTAGATCTTGCTCCACAGACTTTGTTCTGTTTCCAAAACTCAAAGAATATTGAAAAGAAACATGATTTGAGTCCCTTTGAGATGCCAAAAGGGTCGTTTTGTCGTGATGCAAATTGAAGAGCACAGAATTTTTAGGTCCCACAGGCTTTTCTCCCAAGGGCTTTACTCCATTCGCATTATCATAGTCAACTCTACTTCGAGGAAGCAGTTCTTCCTCAGTCGCATTTTGAGTGCCGTCCAACCTGAGGGGATCATTTTCTCAGCTAGTTATAAGTTTTTCAGTGACTAAATATTTGGAAATAGTTCGTCACTTCTTCTTCCTAGTCTGTCTTTGTCTGGAAGCTCATCTGAAACCTGTCCACATGGGTAACCCTGCTGGTATTTAAAACAGAATCACAGCAACAGACAAGCCACCACAGTACGACAAACTGACAGACGAATGGTGGCCGTTTGGTTTTAAGTGGAAACTGTCACTTTAAATTTTGAGGAGATCTGTGCGCACGCACAGTAGAACATTCCAGGGAGGGGGTGGGGTTTCTATTCACT
>NW_006409730.1:0-5387 GCF_000296735.1 Chrysochloris asiatica | reverse complement strand
AATGTCCACACCTGTATCTCTGCAGTTCTGTCATGCATTAGTGGCCGTTCTGATCCTTCCCCCGCTTGGTCTCTCCCAAGATGGCGGCTCCAGGAGCAGCTGAGCATCTTGAATTAGTAAGCAATGGATTTCCTGACTCTGCTACAAATTCCCCTAGCTATAAACCTTCCAAGCTTCTAAATATTCCTTTATATGTGGTTCAGAGTCCTAGCACCATCCCCTGAGCCTGCTTGGTCTGGTATTCTGTGTTGTTGTGGACAGAGCGCCTTACTGCACTTCTACCTAATCCGCCATTTTGAAAGATGTTCCTCCATAAAAATTACAGGTGTGTAAACCCAATGGTGCTATTCTATGGGCTCACTATAAATCCAAATTAACTCAACCGCTATGGGTTGGATTTTGATTTAGTATAGATGTTAAAAACGTAGATTTAAAATTTGACTCTACCACTTCAAGCCTTGAGCAAGTCACTGAACTCAGCTTCCTTTTTTTCTATAAAATAGGGATAATAATAGTACCCATACTACTTAATTCATATGATTGACATTAGGATTAAATGAGGCAATATATGGTCAGTACTTTAATAAGTCCTGGTGTGGCACTGCAGGATAATGCACTGGAGTGCAAGGTCAGTTTGAATCACAAGGTCAGCAGTTCAAACCCAACAGGCATCCTTCAGAAATCCTACACAGGGTCACTATGAGTCAGAACCGACTTGACAGCACTTAACAACAACACAACAACATTTTAATAAGTACAGTGTGTGGCTAACATACAGTAAGTAAATACAAATTTTCTCCTTTGATGATACTGAATTGTCCTATCTTCTTCCTCCATTTTGACAATATTGACTTGAAATCATCTCTCAATCCCTATTTATGATTTCCCCACAGTTTATTCTTTGTCTCTTTCAATATTCTCTCCCTTGTTAATCATACATCAACATCACCGTTTTAACTATTACTAAAATGCCCCAAATTTCTAAATCTATTGTGTGTTGCACCACTATCCAAATATGTCTCCCTATTTTAATTTAATTTCATTGTTTCTTATTTGGTTTTCTGCTCACAAACAGAAAAACTGCTCACGCTTTTTATGTTTTAGACTTCTTTTTGCTTAAGCTAAGTAACCTCAGTTCCTTTAACCCTTCCTTGTAGAACCTATTTTCCATCACTTTGAATTTTTTTTATTATAGTCTTCTGTACTGTCTTCATATCTCTATAGTCCTTTTACAATGTGAAAATCAACTCAAAATACAAAAATTAAAAAAAAATCTTTTGACTAATATTGCATACAGTGAAAGGATATTTTAACCTTTGGTATTAATGGCCTATTAAATTTACTTTATGGGAAAAATAATAACATTTCTGTTCTGTTAGGCTTTATTCAGGTCTATTCTAAAGTATAATGAGCAAAAATTAATATATTTGAATGGCATTGTCATGACCCTAGTCAATCTTTTCTGTTTTAGTCATAGTAGTTTGCCACTATTAAATCACATCATACACTGTATGAAGTGATCTAAGCAACATAAAAATCAAGATTTGACTCTATTGGGATATTATTATTAAGCTCATTCCATGTAATAGGAGATCAGCTAGAGAATTCCACTGAGGAGATGTCAAAGAAATAATTCATTCTAAGTTACAACAATTCAAGAATTTATCTTCCCACAGATGTAGGAAACAGTGAATAGAGTCTTGTTGCTAGGTGCCACTGAATCGGTTCCAACTCATAGGCACCCTTTGCTGGTCCTGCACCATCCTCATAATTGTTACTTCATTTAAGCCCATTGGTACTGCCACAGTGTCAATACATCTCTTTGTGGATATTCCGCTCCTTCGCTGACCCTCCATTTTACCGAGCATGATGTCCTTCACCAGGGAAAGGTCCAAAATAGAAGAGAAGTCTCAACATCCTAACTTTCAACAATATTCTAACTGAACGTATGCCAAGGAGACCTATTTGTTCTTCCGACAGTCTATGATAATTTCAATATCCTTCTCCAACACCATAATTAAAACGCATCAATTTTCCTGTATTCCTTCTTCACTATTCAACTCTCACATGCATGAGACAATTGAAAATACAATGGCCTGGGTCAGGTGTACCTTAGTCCTCAAACTCACATTCTTGCTCTATAAGACTATAAAGAGGTCTTTTGCAGTAGACTTGCCCAATGGAATACATCACTTGATTTCTTGACTATTGCTTCCATGAGTGTTGATTATGGATACAATCAAAATGAAGTCATTGACAACTTCAATGGTGCCATTCTATATGCTCACTATAAATGAAACGACATATTGCATTAGGCAAATCTGCTTCACAAGACCTTTTTAAAATGTTGAAGAGCAAAGATGTTAGTTTGAGGACTAAGGTGCACCTGACCCAAGCCATGGTATTTTCAGTAACCTCATATGCATGCAAAAGCTGGACAGTGAATAAGGAAGACCATAGAAGAATTGATGCTTTTGAGTTATGATGCTGGAGGAGAATATTGAAAGTGGTCATGGGCTGCCAAAAGAACAAACAAATCTGTGTTGGAAGAAGTGCAGCCAGAGTGCTCCTTGTAGGCCAGGATGGCCAGACTTTGTCTCTCATATTTTGGAAATATTGTCAGGAAGGACCAGTCGCTTAAGAAGGATATCATGTTTGGTAAGATGGAGGGTGAGAGAAAATGAGGAACACCCCCAGCGAGATGGATTGGCAAAGTGGCAGCATCAATGGGCTCAAGCATGGCAACAATTGTGAGGTTGGCACAGGACTGGGCAGTGTTTCGTTCTGTTATACATAGGGTCGCTATGAGTCAGTACTGACTAGATGGCACCTAACAACAACAAGAACAATATTCAAGATAAAGGAGCTCTGGTAGTGTAGCTGTTACAAGTCAGGCTGCTAACCTCAAGGTCAGCAGTCTGAAATTACCAGCCATTCCATGGGAGAAAGATGAGGCTTTCTGCTCCTTTTTCCTTTGGAAAAAGCAGGGCCACTATGAGTAGGAACAGACTCCATGGCACATTAACACCAGCACCATAGTCAAGGTCACATTTTGGCTTTAATGCACTTGTTTCAATTTTCTTCATCTTCAGCCTGAACTTGCATATAAACAATTGAAGGTCTATTCCACAGTTGGACCTTCATCTCTTTTTTGCTGATAGTATTGACTTTCTCCCTAGTCCTTTCCCACAAATGTAGTCAATTTTATTCCTGTGTATTCCACCTGGTGAGATACATGTGTATAATCACCTTTTATTTTGTTTAAAAATGTTATTTGCAATGAATAAGTCACTGGTCTTGCAAAATTCTATCATGTTATCTTTCCAGCATCATTTCTATCACCAAGGCCATATTTTCCAACTATTGATCCCTCTTTGTTTCCATCTTTGGTGTTCCAATCAACAAGAATTATCAATGTATTTTTTTTTAAGTTTTAATTTTGAATTGAGTGAAATTTTATAGGGCAAGTCATCAGTTTTACATTCAACGAATCATATACTTTCTTTTATTACAATGATTATCCTCTCCATGTACCATCAGTTAACAGTATTTATCTCTATTCATTTTAGCTCTTCTTAAAACAAAAAACAAAAAAAAAAACAAAACACTCAGGCATGTATAATAATTTACACCACCAAAGGGCACATTCTGCAAGTCTGCCTCCTGGCCTTCAGCTCTTAGTCCCTCTCTTCCCATGAATCTAGAGTCCTCAGCTGCTCCCTCTCTCCATGTCCCCACCACTGCCTCCATCTCTGGTGTCACTGCATTCTGCTTGTGCTCTTCTCCCTTGATGGTCCTCTGTTTCTGGACTGTAAAATTAACTACTCCCCCATTTTTGTTACAAAACTTCTACCTTTACTATTGTGACAGTGGAATTAGTCATGATAACAATTACTCACTATTGAATAATAAGAATCCTATCCCCATCTCTTTTAACCATACCTATCTAGACTAGATGAAAACTATTCAGTGGGGACTCTATATTCCTCTACACACTCTTAAACTAAGCTCCCTCTTGAAACCTTGTAAGTCTTCTGGCAGTACTTTTTTTTTTTTTTTTAATGTTTTATTGTGAATTATGTGATAGTTTACATGGGAGAACATTAGTTTTACATTCATCCTATTGTATGTCATTCCATTGCCATGGTTACAATCCCTTCCATCCATTATCAAACAACCAAAGGGTATACTCTGCAAGCCTGTCCCCCGGTCGTCAGCCCACAGCCCCTCTCCCTCTCCAGGTCTAAAGTTCCCAGCCGCTCCATCTCACCACATCATCATCTCTGCCACTATCTCTGGCATAACTGCTTCTCTGGGTAGGGTCCGGCTCTCCGCTCTTCTCCCTTGATGGTTTCAGGGACCTCCGGTCCTAGACTGCAAAGTCAATCCTTGCTACAAAACGTCTACCTTTACGTTTCCAACCCTCACAATCAGTCCCGATAACAATTATTTACCATTGTATCAAAAGAGACCTATCCGCATTTCCTTTCATCAGCCCTGACTAGACTGATTGGATACTACTCATTGGCGATTCTACCTTCCTCCATGCCCTTCACACCCTCTGGATCTAGGTTCTCTCTTGAGAGCTTGTAAGTCAGTCATTTTTTGCCTTTGTAGTCCCCCGACTTTGGGTAGCCAATGTCCAAGTTGACCATCCCTGTCTACTCTGTGTAAGGAAGGAGTGGGAATGATGCTTGCTGTAAAGATTTGTTCCCTCTTTTGAGCTACTACATCCACAGGTATATGTCAACTTCATCAAATTGTATCAGATTATTATTTTTTCCTCTTCTTTCTTCTAGTTGAGCTTTAATCATCCAGTCATTGAAGCCAGGTTGAGTGGGTATTTGCAAGTGTGGTTGTTCTTGTGCATATGCCCTCTCTTCTTATCAGCTGGATGCTTCACTCTCCATTCTAGTCTCTGTGGCTATGTCACTGACTCTGGGCCGAAGACTTCCCAGATCTGCCCACATTGCTGGCCAACCAGGTCTCCACCCAGGTACACAGGTGTCTATTGACCTTGTAGGGCTCAGCTTATAGCTTCGTTGCTGTTTTTCCCTCACTTCCCCTTATCGGTGATGAACATGGTCACCAATCAGAGCATGTATTCCCACTGAGTCTTAGTCTTGGAAGGGGATTTGCTCTGAGGGGACCTGACCACTTGGCTTGATATCTCCTGAGAAAGCCACTTGCTTGTACTTGTAGTAATCATTTGATCTGCCTATATTGTTTTCTATTTTTCCTGTTGGTCTTTCTTTCAAGAAGTATCTTCTGTTCTTCTAGCTGCTCCAGGTTGGTCTGCTTGTCCTTTCAAATGGAAATTTCCCACCTCTGAAGATTCTGGATGCTGTTCAGGATTCCAACTATGGTCTTATGTAATGCAGAGACTT
>NW_006409729.1:41262-42541 GCF_000296735.1 Chrysochloris asiatica | reverse complement strand
CTGTTTCTTGGGAGCTTTCAGACATTAAACCTCAGCTTTAACTTCAATAGTAAAAAGGGTTTCAGGGTGAGGTCTGATTCGGGAGAGCCTTCAGAGTTACATCTGTCTATTTCTCTCTGGTGCATAACCCCCTAAATAGACACAAATGCCTGTGACACTAAGAACCACACCTAACAAGACAGCAATTGCATTTCCTGCTCCAACTGCTTCCACAGCAGAAAGCACCAAAGACAACGAAATCAGGACTAACAACAACTGTGTTGAAACTGAAGTCATGATGCTGGAATCTTGAGGTGAATGGATCTTGAGGGTTGATGGTCCTGAAATAAAAGGGATGTATATCTGGAGCTCCATTGTTGGAGCTCTAGATACTGAGACTAGGAAGTCCCACATGACACCGCCTTCGAGGAAGCAGCCTTTAAAAACAAGACAGGTGTACATATATAAGTACGTGTGTGTTTGTGTGTGTGTATGTGGATAAAGAATGAGTTGTGCCTTTAAGAAGTGAATAAACATTCACGTGTGAATGATTAGTCTGAATTATTATTTTTCCCATGGACTATGTAGTAGTGATTGTTGACCAAGTGCTGGGAACTTCAAACTTTACTCCTCCAGAACAGTGTGTTATCTGTGATGTTTCCTAAGCTTGTGATGGAGTGTTGATATATCGGGGGACTTTGTGAGATGGAAGAAACCCCCATCCTGGTGGAAAAGATCGTGGAAAGAGTTGGATTGCAGGAAGAGGCTCCCTGGTCTCTGGGTTATGAATGGAAGGTGAGACTAAGGCAAACAAATAATGCAAGAGTGACTGGAATTTTAACTCTGCAAGTGTGCAGACACTTTGTGTGTATGTGTATGTCATTTTTTGTCTATGAACAGGAATTGGCTTTTTGGCTTTTTTCGACTTTGTTTGTGTTTCAGGCTTCAGTTTTAGGGACAATCCATAGTATCCACCCTTGGAGGCATGAACAGATATTTAAGCTGTTGGGATGAAACACAAAGGGGGAGAGAAAAAAAAGCAAGAACAGATAGCTGGAATAGGCCTGAGAGCCAGCATGCAGGACCAACGTAGAGAGAAACTTCTGGCTGAGAGACCTCGGTGTGCAGCAATCACCCTTAGTCAGGTGCGAAAATTATGACTTTCTCTTTATGGTCTGAGCACCTCCAAGACACAAAGGATGCCAATCAGAGGTGTGCCAAAAAATAAAGAGTCAACACTGTCAAATCAGACTTCTGAGATTCTGGGGATCCATCATGAGCAACGCGTGGTATTCAAATG
>NW_006409729.1:10457-11139 GCF_000296735.1 Chrysochloris asiatica | reverse complement strand
AAAAAAAAAAAAAAAGAAAGAAACTATATGGGTGATGGCACAACAGAACCAACAAGCTAATTGCAATAAAAAATGAACAGGAGTGGCAATATTAATCTCTGCTCAAATAAACTTTAAGGCACAAATTAGCATAAGAGACAAAGACATTATTTCAGAATTAAAAACATCAAAATACTACAAAGCATCTTCTCATATAATTATTGTTGTTGCCGTAGAATTGGTTCTGTCTCATGGCAGCCCTGTATAGAGTTTTGGAGGAGCAGTTGGTGAGTTTGAACTGCTGACTCTGACATTCAAACTGACCTTGAAGTCCTCTGCTTATACTACAGCACCATACCTGGACTCCATAGTTGGTTGATATATATTAACTTGGGTGATGAGGAGGGCAATATACAAGAAATGGAAGCACGCTTAGAAATCAACACAAACAAGATCAAGGAAATAAAATCAAATACATAGAAACTGAATAACACCTTGCTTTAAAGTCACTGGGTAATAGAATAAATAAAATATGAAATAAAAAATGCATAGAAACAAATGAAGACACATCATACTAGAACCTTTGGGATGTAGGAAGAGCAATGCTGAGAGAGCAATTTATAGCTAAATAAACACACATTCAAAAATAAGAATGAACCAAAATTAACACATTAAAACAACCTCTCCAACAATTAGAAAAAAA
>NW_006409729.1:8755-9492 GCF_000296735.1 Chrysochloris asiatica | reverse complement strand
CTCGGAAACCCTGTACTGGGTTGCTATATGTCGGAACTGACCACATGGCACATAACAACAACAACAACAACATCATGAGGGATATTATGTATAATTTTCTTTTTTAGTGATGTCTTTGCCTGGTTTTGATATGTGGTTTATGTTTACTTCATAAAAGGAATTCAAAAGTTTTCCATCCATGTCTATATTCTGGAATAGTATGAGTAAAATTGGTGTCATCCCTTCTCTCACCAGCAAAGTCATCTGGGCCTGCACAACACAAAATGAAGAGAAACAGCTGAAAACATCCATTAATAATCAGAACACAGAATGTACTAAGTATGAATCTAGCAAAATTAGAAATTGTCAAAAATGAAATGGAATGCATAAACATCAATATCCTAGGCATTAGTAAGCTGAAATGGACTGATACTAGCCATTTTGAATCTGACAATCACATGGTTTACTATGCCAAGAATGACAAATTGAAGAGGAATGGTGTTGTATTCATCGTCAAAAAGAACATATCAAGATCCCTCATGAGGTATAACGCTGTCTGTAATAGGATAATATCCACGCACCTCGAGGGAAGACCAGTTAATACCACTATTATTCAAATTTATGCACCAACCACTAAAGCCAGTGAGGGTAAAATTTAAGAATTCTACCAACTTCTACAATCTGAAATTGATCAAACATGCAGTCAAGACACATTACTGGTGATTAGAATGCACAGGTTGGAAACAAAGAGGAAGGCC
>NW_006409729.1:8019-8655 GCF_000296735.1 Chrysochloris asiatica | reverse complement strand
CAGAAGAGTTGTGGGATGACATCAAGAACATCATATAGGAAGAAAGCAAAATGTCATTAAGAAGACCAGAAAGAAGGGAAGCAAAGGGAAGAAATGAGGAAGTACAATAGCTAAACAAAAATTTCAAAGATCAGCTCAAGAAGATGAAGACATATATGAAATGTGAAAAGATCTGGAGTTAGAAAACCAAAAGTTAAGAACACATTCAGCATTTCTCAAGCTGGGGGAACTGAAGATAAAATTCAAGCCTCAACTTTTGTTATTGAAGGATTCTCTAGGAAAATTACTGAATGATGCAGAAAGCATCAAAAGAAGATGGAAGGAATACACAATCACTGTACCAAAAGGAATTGGTTGATGTCCAATCATTTCAAGAGGTAGCATATGATCAAGAGCCAATGATACTGAAGGAAGAAGTCCAAGGTACATAGAAGGAATTGGCAAACAAGGCACCAGGAACTGATGGAATACAAATTGAAATCTTTCAACAAAGTGAGGCGGCACTGGAGGCACTCACTCATCTATGTCAAGAAATTTGGAGGACAACTATCTGGCTGACTGATTGGAAGAGATCCATATTTGTGCCCATTCCAAAGAGAGGTGACCCAACGGAATGTGGAAATCATCGGACAATAT
>NW_006409729.1:0-6377 GCF_000296735.1 Chrysochloris asiatica | reverse complement strand
AGCCAGATTTACTTTCAATGAAGAGACAACGAAAGCATTCTCTTTGCAAACAGAATCTAGACAAGGATGCCCTTTACCACCACTCCTATTCAATACTGTGTTGGAAGTCTTAACCAGAGCTATACAGCAAGATTGGGAAATTAAAGGCATTCGGTTCAAGCTCACCAGCTGCTCCTAGGAAACCTTATACAGGGGTGCTATGGGTCAGAACCAACTCGATGGCACTTAGCAACAATAACAACAAATCATCAAAGAAGTAGTAAAACGCTCCTTATTAGCAGAGGATATTATCCCATACACAGAAAATCCCAAAGACTAAGCAAGAAAATTATGGAACCCGTTGAAAGATTCAGTAAAGTGTTAGGGTAGAAGATCAATATACGAAAATCAGTTAGATTCGTCTATACTAGTAAGGATAGCTTTGAAAAGAAAATAGTACCATTTCAATAGCCACCCAAAAGATAAAATAGCTAAGCGTAAATCTAGCTAGAGAAACAAAAGACCTATACAAAGAAAACTACAAAACACTACTACTACAAGAAACCAAAAGAGACTTTAAAAAAATGTAAGGATATGCCATGTTCATAGATGGGAAGGCTTAACACTGTGAAAATGTCAAAAATACCAAAAGCAATCTATCGATATAATGCAATCCCAATCCATAGTCCCCCATCATTCTTTAAGAAATAGAAAAAACTTTACAAACTTTGTATGGAAAGGAAAGAGACCTCAGATAAGCAAAGCACAGCTTAAGGAGAACAAAGCTGGAGGCCTCTCACCCCCTGATCTCAAATATTATTATACAGTTACAGTGATCAAAATAGCCTGTTACTGGTGCAACAAAATATACATAGATCAATGGTACAGAATTGAGAACCCAGAGGTAAATGTATCCATATACAGTCAAATGATCTTTAACAAACGGCCAAAACACATTAAATAGGAAAGAAATTGTCTCTTCAACAAGTGGTACTGGCAAAACTGGAAATTCATTTGCAAAAGAATGAAACAAGACTCATATCTCACACCATATACAAAAACATGTATTCACCACGGATTAAAGACCTAAATGTAAAATCGAGAAATATAAAGGTCATCAATGGAAAACTTAGGGACTCTAATACATGACATACATACACTACCAAACATCATACAAAAAATGCACACGTAGAAGGCAAACTAAATTACTGGGACCTCCTGAAAATGAGAAACTTATGTGCATCAAAAGATTTCATAAAAAGAATAAAAAGGAAGCTTACAGCCTGGGGAGAAAAAAAAATTGCAATGACATATTAGACAAGGGACTAATATCTAAAATTTATACAAAACTATATCACCTCTATAAGAAAAAGACAAACAACCCAATTCAAAAAGGGGCACAGAGTATTACTGGTTACTACAAGAACAAGTTGTTCGCTGGGAAGCTGTATCGGCAAGCAATCAAGTCCCTTCAAGACAAACCAACCACCTTCTGAGACTGAAACTCAAAAGGAACACATGAGCAAGCATGGAAGCTTGCTGGTGACCATGTTGGTCTATTGGTGAGTGGAAGAGGGGGTAAGGCAGCAACGAAGAAATGGGCTAAGTTCAACCACATTCCATAGACTCTCGATGACCTGAAGATGAGAGAAACAGGGTGGGCTGGTTGGTCCAAAGTGTAGTGAGACCTGGGGATTCCTGAGCCCATGGACAAGGGCATAGCCATGGAGGGCTAGAGCTGAGAGTGAAGCATCCAGCTGATATGAAGTGAGTGGAGATGCACAAGAACACTCAAACTTGCAGATACTAAGTACCCATTTGACCTAGCCTCAATGGCTCGATGATCAGAACTCAACTGGAGGAAGATGCTGTTGTTGTTATGTGCCGTGGAGTCGGTTCCGACTTATAGTGACCCTGTACAGGGTTTCCGGGGCTTTAAATCTTTACAGGAGCAGAATGTTTCTCCCGCGGAACAGCTGGTACTTTTGAACTGCTGACCTTGCGGTTCACAGCCTGATTCGTAACCACTACGCTACCAGAGCTCAAAAACAAAAAAATTTTTTATAAAGGAAATAAGTGTAAATTGCTACAATTTGATGAACTTGACCTATACTTATGGATGCAGTAGCTCAAAATACCAACTAAGAGGTAAGCAGTCTGCACATCAAGTATTAATCCTATCCCCTCTGTATATAGTGTTGATAGGGATGGGCAACTTAGGCTACCTAAAACGAAGGGTGATAAAGACACAAAGTGACTGGCTTACAAGTTTTCAAGAGGAAGTTTAGTTTAAGAATGTGCAGGGGAAGGTAGAGTTCCTCCTGAATAGTTTTCATCTTGTCTAGTCAGATCTGGTGAAAAGAGATGGGGATAAGATTCTTATGATTCAATAGTGAGTAATTGTTATCATGACTAATTACGACTGTCACAACTGTAAAGATAGAAGTTTTGTAACAAAAATGGGGGGGGGGGGGTTAATCTTACAGTCCAGGAACAGAGGACCCTAGGACCATCAAGGGAGAAGAGCACAAGCAGAGTGAAGGACTCTATCCAGAGAAGCAGCAACATCAGAGATGGAATCAGGGATGAGGTCATGGAGAGAGGGAGCAGCTGAAGACTCTGGACTCACGGAAAGAGAGGGACTGGGCGCTGGTGGCCAGGAGGCAGGCTTGCAGAATGTGCCCTTTGGTTGTTTAAATTATTATATATTTCTGAGTGTTTCTGTGTACACCCCTTCCCCCCCCCTCCAAAAAAAGAAAAAAACAGAGAATGGAAGCAAATACTGTTGAATGATGATGCACGCAGGAGATTGTAATCATTGCAATGAAGTGATGGTGTAAAGCCGATGTTCTCCCATGTAAACAATCGCTTAATTCAAACATCAACAGCTAGTTGCATGACCTGCTGGTTTGGGTTCCTCAGCTGCTGAGACTAGGTAGGTGAGAAGATTCCTCCAGGCTTATCTCAGATTTGCGACGTGCCAGCCTCTACCATTTTATGAGCCATTCCTTTTGACAACTGTGAATTTTGTGGAACATTACAGTGTGTTGCAGAATCCTGGATTTGAGAGAAGCGAGGAGTGGTGATTGTTATTAAGGAGAGGTTGAACAATCTTGCAATATCTTTAACCTCAAACTCATAGGGATCAACCTTGTGTTGATTTGTATAAAAGAAATTATTCATGCCGGACAAAACTCAAAATTATTTTTAACAAGAGAAATACCAGAGGCTTACTTGCAGGAAAGAGCCTGAAGGAACCTGATACTGTGACCTTTGACCACTCTTCAGGTCTGGAAAGGAACACACCCTCTTTCATCTTATATAGGGGAAACAACAACACTAGTAAGATATGTTCACTATGAATCATTCAAAACCAAAGGAACAATGGTAAGAAGGAATGGGAAGGTGGGTGGAAGGGAAATAAGAGCCATAGGGAGGAAGTGGATGAGTGTTGTTCCTCAAAGAGGATTGCAATCATTAAGATGAAACAAAGTGTATTATTTGTTGAATGTAAAACTGCTTATCTTGGCCATAAGCCTTCACACAATTCACAATAATAAGTAAAAATAAATAAATAAATAAATAAATAGAGTGAACAGTTGAAGAGTCAGAAGTAAAAAAGACTTTCAAGGACAAACTAAGAAATGTTTATTTTCTCTTGAAAATATAAGTCTAGGACTCTGTGATAGTTGAGGTTATATGTCATGATTCTTGATGAGCTGGGAGATACTGTATAGCCATGCTCTGTTTGTTGGTCTGCTGTGAGCAGTCAATCAGTTGCAAGGGAAGTTTCCTTGGGAGTATGACCTGCACATCCGATACATATGGACGTTGTAGCCAAGCGTGCCCTCTCTCAGTCCTGAAGTTCTCATCATCCTTTAACATCACAAGGATGTGAGCCAGCAGCTGATTTTGGATTCAACAACTCTTGCAACCCCAAAAGCCAACAGCCTGACACCTGACCTGTAGATTTTGGATCAGTCCCTCTACTATGTGAGTCACTCCAACCTACTGCTGACCCACAGACTTGGGAGTCCAAAACTGTGCAAGCCTTTCTCTGAAATAAATCTTTCTCTATATATTTATATGCCCCCCTCACTGGTTTTGCTTCTCTCACAGAAGCCCACCTAAGACAGACTTTATCCAGGTCTTTTTGAGTAGATGATCAGGCTCTGACGTAAGTCCACAAAAGGATGAGGAAAGGCTACTTGACCCCTTGTATTTGAGATGATTTTGGAACAGCCAAATAAGCAGGCAGCTGGAATTTATAATCTGCAGTTTGGAAGAAGATGACATGGGAGATAAAAGTCATGATCACATGGGTATGAGCTTAAGCTTTTGCTATGGACCACATCACCCAGGAAACCTGCATTGTCAGGAGAGAGGAAGACTAAGCCAGTCTTTGGAGAACACCACTATTTAATGACCAGTTGTTTTTGTTTTTTTCTGATTCTTTCCACGGTCCAATTCTGTGAGGAAGTCATGGTGACTTCACAAAATTGAATCGGATGGTTACTAGCTGAACCCAGGAAACATCAGAAAAAGAAACAGCTGGGTCCTCATCCAATCCCCCTACAGTAAGGTCCACCAGTCGACATGTCTTCAACGTGTCCACAGAGCTCCAAGAAAACTCTTTCAAGCCTCATTCTTAAGTATAAGCAGACAGGCTAAGATCAAACATGAGAATATATCTTCTAATAAGAAAGAAAAAGTCCAAAATAAACAGAAGAGAGACAAGGCAGGGAATTACAGAGATCTCTCCAACGACATTTACAGCTTTTTGAAGTTAAAAAAAAAAAATCCAAGAAATAAGAACATGAAGTTATTTTTAATTAAAAAGAAAATTCAGAACTACAAAAATAGTGACTGGCTGAAAATTTACAACTACAATAGTTTAAAATGGGGCCCAGAATTCCAGTATTGAAAAAATTTTTAATAAATAATCTGACTTCCAATTTCCAGTCCGGAATGTAGAGTTTAGAAGCTATCCTTTCCATTCTGACAAGAAAAAAAGGCTGAAAAATCAACATCTCTTCACAGATCCATCAAAGAATCCCAGTCACAAAGCAAACTTACCACCCTGAAAACTGTGAAGACTGACAAGGTGCTGCAGAGATTCACCACATGCAGGAGGGTAGAGCCCACAGTCAGGGGTGCCACCTCCAGACCCAACATCGCTAGGAATGCATAAAAGGTAACTGACTCATTACTGCAGGTGGAGCATGTACAAAAAAGACCAAAACGGAAAGCTATTACTTCATAGCCTCCATCTAGGTCTATACACTTCTGATGGTGGTGTTTCCATCTCTCTAGCCTTTCCCCACAAAAATTCTATGCTCTTCAATTTATATTACATCAAGATGAGAGTTTTGGCATCCCTGAAGGACTCAGTGTTCTTTTGAAATGTTCCTTGAGTTTGGGGAACAAAATGAGGTCTGAAGGGGTAAGATCACAACTGTAAGTGAATGGAGTAAGTAAGGTTCCCCAACAAAATTTTCACTGGGAACATTTTGCCTTATCAGAATAGAGAAAACCTTAATGGCAGGAATGGAATAAAGCTGTCTGAACCCTCATTTGCTGATGACACACATTAGGAGACACAGCGGTAAAGATCTATGAATAATTGGAAGTGGAATGTACAAACTATGAATCAAGGAACATTGAAAGCTGTCAAACATTAAGTGGAACAGATGAAGATTAATATCACAGGCATTAGTGAGCAGAAATGGACTTTTATTGACCATTTTGAATCTGACAATCATATGGTCTACAATGCCAGGAATAACACTGAAGAGAAACAGCAAAATATTTATGGTCAAAAGGAACATTTCAAGATCGATCCTGAAGTACAATGCTATCAGTGATAAGTTAATATCTATGTATTTATAAGGAAGACGAGATAATATGACTATTATTCAAACTTACATACCAACTGCTAATGCCAATGAAGAAGAAATTGGAGATTTTTATGAACTTCTGTTCTCTGAAAATGATCAAATGTGCCAAAAAGATACATTAATAAAACGTGGTGACTGGAATGCAAAAATTGAGAACAAAAAAAGAAGGATCAATAGTTGGAAAACATGACTTTGGTGATAGAAACGATGCCAGAGACAGTATGGCTGAAACTTATTTATTAAAAATACTTTTTCCAACAAGGCAAACAATAAGTATACACTTGGGCCTCACTAGAAGGTTTACTCAGGCATCAAATCAACGACATGTACGGAAAATAACAGTGGAAAAGCTCAATACGATCAATGAAGACAAAGCCAGTGGCCAACTGCAGAAAAGATCACCAGTTGCTCAGATGCAAGTTCAAGATGATGTTGAAAGATATCAAAGCAAGTCCAAGAGAGCCAAAGCATGACCTTGAGTGCATCCCACCTGGATTTAGA
>NW_006409728.1:40470-42689 GCF_000296735.1 Chrysochloris asiatica | reverse complement strand
CCCTTAAGCCTTCACAGCCCTAACCCAAGCCCTAGCCCGAACGCAAGAGAGAGAGGGAGAGACAGAGACAGCGAGAGCGAGACAGAGACAGAGAGACAGCGAGAGCGAGACAGAGAGACAGCGAGAGCGAGACAGAGACAGAGAGACAGCGAGAGCGAGACAGAGACAACGAGAGCGAGACAGAGAGACAGCGAGAGAGAGAGGGAGAGCCCTAACAGCCCTAGTCCTAAAGCCCTAACAGCCATAGTCGAAGCCCTATAAGCTCTAAAGCCCTTACCCTAATGCCCTAGCCCTAAAGCCCTAGCTCTAGCCCTAGCCCTAAAGCCCTAATAGCACTAGCACTAGCCCTAACCCTAAAGCCCTAACAGCCCTAACAGCACTAGCCCTAGCCCTAGCACTAAAGCCCTAACAGTCCTAACAGCGCTAGGCCCAGCAATAGCCCTAAAGCCCTAACAGGCCTAGCCCTAGCCCTAAAGCCCTAACATCCCTAGCCCTAGCCCTAGCCCTAAAGCCCTAACAGCCCTAGACCAAGCATTAGCCTTAAAGCCCCAACAGATCTAGCCCTAGCCCTAGCCCTAAATCCCTAACAGCTATAGCCCAAGTCCTAGCCCTAAAGTTCTAATAGGTCTAGCCCTAGCCCTAAAGCCTAAACAGCCCTAGCCCTAGAACTAAAGCCCTAACAGCCAAAGCCCAAGCCCTAGCCCTAAAGCCCCAACAGCCATAGCCCTAACCCGAAAGCCCTAACAGGCCTAGCCATAGACCTAAAGCCCTAACAGTGCTAGCCCTAGCCCTAGCCCTAAAGCCCTAACAGCCCTAAATCAAGCATTTGCCTTAAAGCTCTAATAGGCCTAGCCCTAGCCCTAGCCCTAAAGCCCTAACAGCAATAGCCCAAGCCCTAGCACTAAAGCCCTAACAGGCCTAACCCTAGCCCTAAAGCCCTAACAGCCCTAGCCCTAGCCCGAAAGCACTAACAGGCCTAGACCTTGCCCTAGCCCTAAAGCCCTAATAGCACTAGTCCAATCCGTAACGCTAAAGCCCTAAAAGCACTGGTCCTAGCCCTAAAAACCTTGACCTAATGCCCTAGCCCTAGCCCTTGCCCTAAAGCCCTAGCCCTAGCAATGTCCCTAAAGCCCTAAAGGCACTAGCTCTAAACCTAGCCCTAAAGCCATTACAGCCCGAGTGCTAGCCATAGCCCAAGCGCTAGCACTAAAGCCCTAACAGCCCTAGCCCTAGCCCTAAAGCACTTTCCCTAATGCCCTAAACATAGCACTAGCCCTAAACGTAGCCCTAAAGTCTTAGCCCTTGCCGTAGCCCTAAAGCCCTAACAGTGTTAGCCCTATCCCTATCCCTAAAGCTCTCTCAGCCCTAGCCCTAGCCCTAAAGCCCTAAAGCCATAACAGCCCTAGACCTAACCCTAAACGCCTAAATACCTTGCCCTAGACCTACGCCAAAACACTTACAGCCCTAGCCCAAACCCTGGCCTAAAGCCCTAACAGGCCTAGCCCTAGTCCTATAGCCCTAACAGCCTTAGCCCTGGACTAGCCCTAAAACCCTAACAGCCCTATACCTAGCATTAGCCTTAAAGGCCTAACAGGCTTAGCCATAGCCTAAGTCCTAACAGCCCTAGTCCTAAAGCCCTAACAGCCATAGCCCAAGCCCTATCAGTCCTAGCCCTAGCTCTAAAGCCTTGCCCAAATGCCCTAGCCCTATACCTAGCCCTAATGCCCTATCCCTAGCCCTAAAGCCCTAATAGCCCTAGCCCTAAAGCCCTAACAGCCATAGCCCAAGCCCTAGCCCTAAAGCCCTAACAGGCCTAGCCCTAGCCCTAAAGCCTTAACAGACCTAACTGTGCTAGTTCTAGCCCTAGCCCTAGCCCTAAAGCCCTAACAGTCCTAACAGAGCTAGCCCCAGAAATAGCCCTAAAGCCCTAACAGGCCTAGCCCTAGCCCTAAAGCCTTAACAGCCCTAGATGTAGCCCTAAAGCCATAACAGCCCTAAGCTTAGCCCTAAAGCCATAACAGCCATGATCCTAAAGCCCTAACAGCCCTAGCCCTAGACCAAACTCTAAAGCACTATCAGCTCTAGCACTAGACCTAAAGGCCTAACAGCCCTAACCCTAGCCCTAAAGCCCTAACATCCCTAGCCCTAGCCTTAGCCCTAAAGCCCTATCAGCCCTACCCCTAGCCCTAAAGCCCTAACAGCCCTAGCCCTAGCCCTAA
>NW_006409728.1:35145-39639 GCF_000296735.1 Chrysochloris asiatica | reverse complement strand
CCTAAAGCCCTAACAGCCCAATCCCTAGCCCTAGCAGTAAAGCCCTAATAGGACTAACCCAAGTCCTAACCCTAAAGTCCTATCAGCACTGGACCTAGCCCAAAAACCCTTGACCTAATGCCCTAGCCATAGCCCTTGCCCTAAAGCTCTAGCCCTAGCAATGTCCCTAAAGCCCTAAAAGCAAGAGCGCTAAACCTAGCCCTAAAGTCATAACAACCCTAGCGCTAGCCCTAGCCTGAAAGCCCTAACAGGTTAGCCCTATCCCTATGCCTAAACCCCTAACAGAACTAGCCCTAACCCTAAAACCCTAACATCCCTAGCCCTAGAGCTAGCCCTAGCCGTAAAGCCCTAACAGGCCTAGCCATAGCCCTAAAGCCCTAACAGCGCTAGCCCTAGCCCCAGGCCTAAAGCCCTAACAGCCCTAGACCAAGCATTAGCCTTAAAGCTCTAAGAGGCCTAGCCCTAGCCCTAGCCCTAAAGCCCTAACAGCCATAGCCCAAGCCCTAGCACTAAAGCCCTAACAGGCCTAACCCTAGCCCTAAAGCCCTAACAGCCCTAACCGTTGCCCTAGCCCTTAAGCCCTAATAGCACTAGCCCAATCACTAACGATAAAGCCCTAACAGAACTGGTCCTAGCCCTAAAACCCTTGACCTAATGCCCTAGCCCTAGCCCTTGCCCTAAAGCCCTAGCCCTAGCAATGTCCCTAAAGCCCTAAATGCACTAGCTCTAAACCTAGCCCTAAAGCCATTAAAGCCCGAGTGTTAGCCCTAGCCCTAAAGCCCTAACAGGCTTGCCCTATCACAATCCCTAAAGCTCTAACAGCTGTAACCCTAGCCATAGCCCTAAAGCCCTAACAGCCCTAGCCCTAGCCCTAAAGCACTTTCCCTAATGCCCTAAACCTAGCACTAGCCTTAAACGGAGCCCTGAAGTCTTAGCCCTTGCCGTGGCCCTAAAGCCCTAACAGTGATAGCCCTATCCCTATCCCTAAAGCTCTCTCAGCCCTAGCCCTAGCCCTAAAGCCCTAACAGACCTAGACCTAGCCCTAAACGCCTAAAAGACCTTGCCCTAGACCTACGCCAAAAGCACTTACAGACCTAGCACAAACCCTGGCCTAAAGCCCTAACAAGCCTAGCACTAGTCCTATAGCCCTAACAGCCCTAGCCCTGGACTAGCCCTAAAACCCTAACAGCCCTATACCTAGCATTAGCCTTAAAGCCCTAACAGGCTTAGCCGTAGCCCAAGCCCTAAAAGCCATAGCCCAAGCCCTATCAGTTCTAGCCCTAGCTCTAAAGCCCTTGCCCTAATGCCCTAATGCCCTAGCCCTAGACCTAGCCCTAAAGCCCTAGCCCTAGCCCTAGCCCTAAAGACCTAATAGCCCTAGCCCTAGCCCTAAAGCCCTAACAGCCATAGCCCAAGCCCTAGCCCTAAAGCCCTAACAGGCCTAGCCCTAGCACTAAAGCCCTAACAGCCCTAACAGTGCTAGTCCTAGCACTAGCCCTAAAGTCCTAACAGTCCTAACAGCGCTAGCCCCAGCAATAGACATAAAGCCCTAACAGGCCTAGCCCTAAAGCCCTAAGAGCCCTTGCGCTAGCCCTAAAGCCCTAACAGCTCTAAGCTTAGCCCTAAAGCCCTAACATCCATGGTCCTAAAGCCCTAACAGCCCTAGCCCTAGACCAAACCCTAAAGCACTATCAGCCCTAGCACTAGACCTAAATGCCTAACAGCTGCAACCCTAGCCCTTAAGCCCTAACAGCTCTAGCCCTAGCCCTAAAGCCCTATAATCACAAGCCCTAACCCAAGCCCTAAAGCCCTATCAGCCCTAGAACTAACCCAAGCTCTAAAGCTTTATCAGCCATAGCCCTAGCCCTAGCCATAAAGCCCTTACAGCACTAGACCTAGTCTTAAAGCCCTTTCCGTAATGCCCTAGCCTTAGCCCTAGCCCTAAACCTAGCCCTAAACCCTTAGCCCTGCCCTTAGCCCTAAAGCCCTAACAGACCTAGCCCTAAAGCCCTAACATCACTAGCCCTAGCCCTTAAGGCCTTTCCCTAATGCCCTAGCCCTAGACTTAAAAGTAGCCCTAAAGTCCTAGCCCTGGCCTTAGCCCTAAAGCTCTATCAGCTCTAGCCCTAGCCCTAGCGCTAAAGCCATAACAGCCCTAGCCCTATCCCTAAAGCCGTAACAGCTTTAGCCCTAACCATAGCCCTAAAGCCCTATAAGCCCTAGCCATCACCCTAGCCCTAAACTCCTATCAGCACTAGCACTAGCCCTAAAGCCCTAACAGGCCTAGCCCTAGCCCTATAGCCCTAATAGCCCTAGCCATGGCACTAACCCTAAAGCCCTAACAGCCCTAGACCTAGGCCTAATGCCCTAACAGCTCTAGCCCTAGCCCTAAAGCCCTAGCCCTAAAGCTCTAACAGCCCTCGCACTAGCCCTAGCCTTAAGCTCTCACAGGGTAGCCCTAGCACTATCCCTAAAGCCCTAACAGCTTTAGCCCTAGGCCTCGCCTTAAAGCACTAAGAGCCCTACCCCTAGCCCTTAAGCACTAGCCCTAAATTCTTAGCCCTAGCCCTTGCACTAAAGCCCTAACAGCCCTAGATCTATCCATAAAGCCCTAACAGCCTTGCCCTATCCCTAAAGCACTAACAGCACTAGCCCTAGCCCTAAAGCCCTAACAGCACTAGCCCTAAAGCCCTAACAGCCCTAGATCTATCCATAAAGCCCTAACAGCCTTGCCCTATCCCTAAAGCCCTAACAGCACTAGCCCTAGCCCTAAAGCTCTAACAGCCCTCACACTAGCCCTAGCCCTAAATCCCTAACAGGCTAGCCCTAGCCCTAGCCCTAAAGCCCTAACAGCACTAGCCCTAGCCCCAAACCTCTAACAGCCCTCGCACTAGCCCTAGCCCCAAATCCCTAACAGGCTAGCCCTAGCACTATCCAAAAAGCCCTAACAGATGTATCCCTAGGCCTAGCCTTAAAGCATTAAGAGCCCTATTCCTAGACCTTAAGCACTAGCCCTAAATACTTAGCCCTAGCCCTTACAAGAGCTCTAACAGCCCTAGATATATCCCTAAAGCCCTAAAAGCCCTAGCCCTAGGATTAGCCTTATAAGAGGGCTAGCCCTAGCCCAATCCCTAAAGCCCTCAGAGCCATAGCCTAATCCTGATCAGCCTTAGCGCTAGCTCTAAAGCCCTTGCCATAATGACCTAGACATAGACTTAGCCCTAAAGCCCTAGCCCTAGCCCTAGCCCTAGACCTGAAACCCTAACAGCAATAACCCTAGCCCTAAAGCCCTATAAGCACTAGCCCTAACCCAAGCCCTAAAGCCCTATCAACCCTAGAACTAACCCAAGCCCTAAAGCCCTATCAGCCCTAGCCCTAGCCCTAACCCTAAATCCCTAACTGCCCTAGCACTAGAACTACCCTAAAGCCCTAACAGGCTGGCCCTAGCCCTATCCTTAAAGCCCTAACCGCTGTAGCCCTAGTCCTAGCCCTAAATCCGTAACAGCCCTTGCCCTATCCCTAGCCTTAAAGGTCTAACAGCCCAAGCCTTATCCCTAAAGCCCTAACAGCCTTAGCCCTAGCCCTAGCCTGAAAGCCCTAACAGGCCTAGCCCTAGCCCTAAAGCCCTAACAGCCCTAGCCATTGCCCTAAAGCCCTAAAAGCCCTAACCCTTGCCCTAGCCCTAAAGCCCTAATAGAACTAGCCCAATTCCTAATGCTTAAGCCCTAACAGCACTGGTCCTAGCCCTAAAACCCTTGACCTAATGCCCTAGCCCTAGCAATGTCCCTAAAGCCCTAAAAGCACTAGCTCTAAACCTAGCCCTTAAAGCCATAACAGCCGGAGTGCTAGCCCTAGCCCTAAAGCCCTAACAGGCTAGCCCTAGCACAATCCCTAAAGCCCTAACAGCTTCAACCCTAGCCCTAGCCCTAAAGCCCTAATAGCCCTAGTCCTAGCCTTAAAGCCCTTTCCCTAATGCCCTAGCCCTAGCCCTAGCCCTAAGCGTAGCCCAAAAGTCCTAGCCCTTGCTGTAGCCCTAAAGACCTAACAGACATAGCCCTAGCCCTAGCCCTAAAGCTCTCTCAGCCCTAGCCCATTCCCTAAAGTCCTAACAGCCCTAGACCTAGCCCTAAAGGCCTAACAGATCTTGGCCTAGACCTATGCCAAAAGCACTAACAGCCCTAGCCCAAACCCTGGCCCTAAAGTCCTAACAGGCCTACCCTAGTCCAATAGCCCTAACAGAACTAGCCCTGGACTAGCCCTAAAACCCTAACAGCATTATACCTAGCATTAGCCAAAAAGCCCTAACAGGCTTAACCGTAGCCCAAGCCCTAACAGTCCTAGTCCTAAAGCCCTAACAGCCATAGCCCAAGCCCTATCAGTCCTAGCCCTAGCTCTAGAGCCCTTGCCCTAATGCCCTAGCCTTCGACCTAGCCCTAAATCCCTAGACCTAGCCCTAAAGCCCTAATAGCCCTAGCCCTAGCCCTAAAGCCCTAA
>NW_006409728.1:31965-34056 GCF_000296735.1 Chrysochloris asiatica | reverse complement strand
CCTAAAGCCCTAACAGCACTGGAACTAGCCCTAAAGGCCTAATAGCCCTAGCCCTAGAACTAAAGCCCTAACAGCCCTATCCCTTGCCCTAGCAGTAAAGCCCTAATAGCAATAGCCCAAGTCCTAAACCTAAAGCCCTATCAGCACTGGACCTAGCCCTAAAACCTTTGACCTAATGCTCTAGCCCTAGCCCTTGCCCTAAAGCTCTAGCCCTAGCAATGTCCCTAAAGCCCTAAAAGCACTAGCTCTAAACCTAGCCATAAAGTCATAACAACCCTGGTGCTAGCCATAGCCCTAAAGCCCTAACAGGTTAGCCCTAGCCCTATCCCTAAAGCCCTAACAGAACTAGCCCTAGCCCTAAAGCCCTAACAACCCTAGCTCTAGGCCTAGCCCTAACAGGCGTAGCCATAGCCCTAAACCCCTAACAGCGCTAGCGCTAGTCCTTGTCCTAAAGCCCTAACAGCCCTAGAGCAAGCATTAGCCTTAAAGCTCTAAGAGGCCTAGCCCTAGCACTTGCCCTAAAGCCCTAACAGCCATAGCCCAAGCCCTAGCACTAAAGCCCTAACAGGCCTAACCCTAGCCCTAAAGCCTTAACAGCCCTAGCCATAGCCCTAGCCCGAAAGCCCTAATAGGCCTAGCCATAGCCCTAAAGCTCTAACAGCCCTAACCCTTGCCCTAGCCCTAAAGCCCTAATAGCACTAGCCCAATCCCTAACGCTAAAGCCCTAACAGCACTGGTCCTAGCACTAAAACCCTTGACCTAATGCCCTAGCCCTAGACCTTGCGCTAAAGCCCTAGCCCTAGCAATGTCCCTAAAGCCCTAAAAGCACTAGCTCTAAACCTAGCCCTAAAGCCATTACAGCCCGAGTGCTAGCCCTAGCCCTAAAGCCCTAACAGGCTTGCCCTAGCACAATACCTAAAGCTCTAACAGCTGTAACCCTAGCCATAGCCCTAAAGCCCTAACAGCCCTAGCCCTAGCCCTAAAGTACTTTCCCTAATGCCCTAAACCTAGCATTAGCCCTAAACATAGCCCTAAAGTCTTAGCCCTTGCCGTAGCCCTAAAGCCCTAACAGTGATAGCCCTATCCCTATCCCTAAAGCTCTCTCAGCCCTAGCCCTAGGCCTAAAGCCCTAAAGCCCTAACAGCCCTAGACCTAGCCCTAAACGCCTAAAAGACCTTGCCCTAGACCGACGCCAAAAGCACTTACAGCCTTAGCCCAAACCCTGGCCTAAAGCCCTAACAGGCCTAGCCCTAGTCCTTTAGCCCTAACAGCCCTTGCCCTGGATTAGCCCTAAAACACTAACAGCCCTATACCTAGCATTAGCCTTAAAGGCCTAACAGGCTTAGCCGAAGCCCAAGCCCTAACAGCCCTAGTCCTAAAGCCCTAACAGCCATAGCCAAAGCTCTAGCCCTAAAGCCCTAACAGGCCTAGCCCTAGCCCTAAAGCCCTAACAGTCCTAACAGCGCTAGCTCCAGAAATAGCCCTAAAGCTCTAACAGGCCTAGCCCTAGCCCTAAAGCCCTAACAGCCCTAGCCGTAGCCCTAAAGCCCTAACAACCCTAAGCTTAGCCCTAAAGCCATAACAGCCATGGTCCTAAAGCCCTAACAGCCCTAGCCCTAGACCAAACCCTAAAGTACTATCAGGTCTAGCACTAGATCTAAAGGCCTAACAGCCCGAGCCCTAGCCCGAGCCCTAAAGCCCTAACAACCCTAGCCGAGGCCCTAAAGCCCTAACAGCCCTAGACCTAGCCCAAAAGGCCTAACAGACCTAGACCTAGACTTCGCCAAAAGCACTAACAGCCCTAGCCCAAACCCTAGCCCTAAAGCCCTAACAGGCCTAGCCCTAGAACTACAGCCCTAACAGCCCAAGCCCTGGTACTAGCCCTAAAACCCTAACAGCCCTATACCTAGCATTAGCCTTAAATCCCTAACAGGCTTAGCCATAGCCCAAGCCCTAAGAGCCCTAGTCCTAAAGCCCTAACAGCCATAGCCCAAGCCCTATCAGCCCTAGCTCTAGCCCTAGCCCTAGCCCTAAAGCCCTAAAAGCCAGAGACCTAGCCTTAAAACCCTTTCACTAATGCCCTAGCCTTAG
>NW_006409728.1:29853-30282 GCF_000296735.1 Chrysochloris asiatica | reverse complement strand
CTAGCCCTAGCCCTAGCCCAAAAGCCCTATCAGCCCAAGCCCTAGCCCTAGCACTAAAGCCCTAACAGCCCTAGACCTAGCCTTAAAGCCCTTTCCCTAATGCCCTAGCCTTAGCCCTAGCCCTAAACCTAGCCCTAAACCCCTAGCCCTGCCCTTAGCCCTAAAGCCCTAATTGCCCTAGCCCTAGCCCTAAAACCCTAACAGGCCTAGACATAGCCCTAAAGGCCTAACAGACCTAGCTCAAGACCTACGCCAAAAGTGCTAACAGACCTAGCCCAAACCCTAGCCCTAAAGCCCTAAGAGGCAAAGCCCTATAACCCTAATAGCCCTATCCCTGGAAATAGCCCTAAAACACTAACAGCCCTATACCTAGAATTAGCCTTAAAGCCCTAACAGGCCTAGCCGTAGCCCAAGCCCTAAGAGCCCTAG
>NW_006409728.1:0-570 GCF_000296735.1 Chrysochloris asiatica | reverse complement strand
CCCTAAAGCCGTAACAGCCATAGTCCAAGCCCTAAAGCCCTATCAGCCCTAGCCCTAGCACTAGCCCTAAAGCCCTAACAGCCCTAGAACTATCCTTAAAGCACTAAGAGCCCTAGCCCAAGCCCTAACCTTAAAGCCCTAAATGCCCCAGCCCTAGCACTACTGGCCTATCAGCCCTAATCCTAGCCCTAAAGACATTGCGCTAATGTGCTAGCCCTTGATCTAGCCCTAAAGCTGTAGCCCTAGCCCCAGCCCTAGCCCTAGCCATAAAGCCCTAACAGCCCTAACCCAAGCCCTAAAGCCCTATCAGTTCTAGCCCTAACCCAAACCCTAAAGCCCTATCAGCCCAAGCCCAAGACCTAGCCTTGCTCTAAATCCCTAACTGCCCTAGCAATAGCAATAGCCCTAAAGCCCTAACAGGCAGGACCTAGGCCTATCCTTAAAGCCCTAACAGATATAGCCTTAGCCCTAGCCCTAAAGACCTAACAGCCCTAAACCTATCACTAGCCCTAATGGCCTAACAGCCCGAGCCCTAGCTCTAGAGCCTTGCCCTAATGTCATAGCCCTAGA
>NW_006409727.1:41015-43381 GCF_000296735.1 Chrysochloris asiatica | reverse complement strand
CCTGTTATCATACCACCAACTTGAAATAGAGTTGGGTTAATTTATTATCACTTGTTTATTTAAATTTTAGGGCCTGTATTTTTTTTCCCAGTTAGATTAAAAACATTTTTTTAAGTTGTGTAAAACATTTACTTTAGTTCCAAAATGAAAATGAAAAAACTAGGCATCTTCTCAGTACAAACAGGTTTACTTTCCATTCCTAGTCCCTCTCTCCTCCCATAGGTAATAACTTTTTTTTCTTTTGTTTTATCCTTCCAGTATTTCTTTTTGAAAATGTAAATAAATTTACACACAAACATACATTCTTCTTCTTTCTTACACCAAACTTTTACCTACTGTTCTTCCCTTTCTTTTCTCATATGTAAGTCTTCCTGGATTTCATCGCATAGTAATACGTAGAATAATCCTCATTGTGATGCAGGTTGGTTCTTGGACTTTGGACTTCAGTTTGGGAATCTGTGCCTTAGGTGTGAATTGTTTTTTTTTTTTTTGGAGAACAGTGGTGGCTAACAGAACTGGCCGCTCTTGGTAGCTAACAGAACTGACTGGTCTTATCTTACTCAGGGATGTCAAGGAAAGAAACTACAGGCACAGCTCACACTCCTGATGTTTGAAAGGTTTGGAATCCATGTTGGTCATCCTGAGAGCCCCTGATTCAAGCCGATGGGCAGACGACATGAGTGTATGTCCTCAGCTTGTGCCACATGTGCCTGGTAGGGCTGATGAGGGCTGCAGTGTTCCCACCAGAGCCCATTTGCAGGAAGCTTCATCCTGTGGAGAGAAGAAAGCAGGACCATGATGGATAGAAGTCTTGGCTGTTTAGAGATGGCATTCCTGAGGGACAGTGTGGTGGCTGTTTTTGGAATCTGCTGATTTCCTATCCTGGAAAAGGTTTAGTTTCTGGATATAAGCTGCCAGAGTTTTTCCATTAAGAACTCTGCTTGAGGCCCCTGTCTACAAAGTGACAACATTAAAGGGAAAAAGTGGCTTCTGGTTCCCTTTTGGTCCAAACCTAGGGCTCTGTATGAGGTCATACAGTGTCCAGTGGGGGAGGCAGTGGAACTGTTTAAGATCAGATAGGAGAGACACAGTCAAGCTCCTGGAAACATGGTCGAGGGGCTTATCAGGAAGCTCAGGCTCTGTGTGAACAGGTGTGTCAGGAGACAGGTAAACCTGACTTGCTACTTTTATTAGGACTCCCAAAGTACTCACTCTAGAGATACTGGGCAGCATAGAGAACACTACAAAAGCTTCCAAACTCATTCTATTTTTCTTTCTTCAAACCCAAGCATTGTGTTCAGAACTCCCTATGAGAGGTTATGCCCAGCGGCTGTGGCTTCTGGTGTCCTTATCTGTGAAAAGAAGAGACTAGCCAGGTGAGCTCCCAGATATGGCATTTTACAGTTCCTTGATCCATACAGAACATACTGAAATGCCCCTGAGAATGCCCCGTGCCTCGTCACAGAGCCTTGAACCCTGGATTATGAGGTTCGTGCCCCAGCCTTCAAAGAAGCAGTGTCCATGAAGTTTGCTCAGGCCCCCAGGTCAGTTCCTCCTGGGCAGCGTGACATAGGGTATGGCAGAGAGTACTATGATCCCAGGATAGCGGACTACGGGTGTTTGGGTCTTTGACAGTGGGAGATCAGTATGCCCTTGGGCAAGTCATACTCCAGAGGGGCGACACTATCCTTCTGGACCCTGGAGTGAGGAGGGAGCTTGATAGACTCCTTAAAGCTCATCCAGAAAGTTTTAACAGACATGTAAATCAGGACCTCAATTTGTTTCCTTGCCAAAAACATGAGTTTTAATTGTTTGTTTTTTATTTTGAAATTCTTTATTAAAATACTTTTCTGAATCTGTTCCTTTCATCTCTGATTATGAGTGGGTCAGTTCCTTTCTAAGCTCATCTCTTTCTTACAAACCTTGTCAAACACAGCTAGAAGAAACCAATAGGCAATGCTAACATTGTGTTTTCTGCATCTACTAGGGCAATGAATTTATGAAGTAGCTATGTGTTGATGACAGTTTTGCCAGATGTTTGCAGATGCATTACAGGGACAGTCTTCTGCTCAGCTTTGGTTAACATCATCCTCACTTTTCTTCCTATACTCTAATAAGCCAATGCACATAATGTCGTGTTGTTGTTGTTGTTTTAATTTAATTTCAGCAGCAACATTCTTCCAGTATCAGCTAGTATATGCTTTGGTACTGAAGAAACTCAAAATCTTAGTGGTTTCTATCAATAAAGGTTGCTTCTCAAACCAGCTACATGCTTATGGAAGGTAATTTAATAACATGTCTGTTTTGTTTCTAGGTTTTTGGGCTAAGAGGTACCACATCTTGATCTGAAGAATCACACAGAGGCC
>NW_006409727.1:36132-38250 GCF_000296735.1 Chrysochloris asiatica | reverse complement strand
AAGACTAAAAGGAGGAAACAAGGGAAGACAGACTCCTCTGTCTCCTTTGGGGACCACATTCGCCCTGCCATGTAGGTACTACCCCCAATACTGAGAGTCCAGTCATGGAGGGGAAGACACCATTTGCCCTTCTCTGTCTTGTGCTTCTCCTGTGTCTGGGGTTTGTCCTCTGGATGCCTGTATCTTTTTCAAAAGTCGCCTTGTGAGCGCCTGCCCTGTGGCCCTGAGGGGCAAGATCAGTTGGAAGTGTCAGAGTGAACACTCCCTGGTCCTTCTGTAGGGGATGTCACTGAGGACAGAGTTACAGCCTCCTGCCAGCCACCATTTGTCCTAATTTCCCTGGGGCTGTACATTTGACCTCCCCGGAGGTTATCCCCATAGCTCCCAGGCCCCATGGAGTGTCGAAGTGATTCCACCTGCAGAAGAAGGGGGAGTCGAGGAGCTGGTGCGGCTGTGGCCCCCCTGAGTGACTGAGACAGCGGTCTTGACAGCATAGATATTTGCCTCCTCTTGGAACTTTCCAGTGTTTTTCTTACAGCGAATCCTCTTGTTGCCAAACCAGTTGGCGACCTGAGAGACAGTAATGCCACACTTCTTGGCGAGCTCCTCCTTAGACTCCTCACTAGGATACAGGTTACTCAGGTGGGAGTAGAAATACTCATTTAGGACCTCGGTGGCCTGTTTGCTGAAGTTTCCGCGTTTTCTTCTGGCATCTAGGAATCTGGAACTAAGAATCATGACAGCCTCACAGGTGCTCTGCTTGATCTGCATCTGGATGGCACTGAATTTCCGATGGATGATGCTCACCGTGCGCTCCATCTCCTTGGGTGCCACAGGCCGAGTTCGGCTCTGCTCTCTCAGCAGGTTCATGAAGTGGGTTATGAATTCATTACATGCCTGCTCATACTTCTCCAACTCGGAGTGATAGATGTGGAGGATCTGGGCAAGTTTGCTGTGGTAGTCAGAGTGTTTGATGGAGTTGTCAGGGGACACGCCACCCCCAGAGGCTGCAGCAGTTGCAGCAGCTGCTGCTGAGTCCCCGCCTTTCTCGGGTCCTGCCACACCCTCTGCCAGAAGCATGTTGTCCAAGCGCATCAGCTGTGGGTCCACCGGCTCCTCCTCTTGGGAGCTTCGGATGCTGAGGCCAGTTTTCTCCTTGATTTCACACAGGACGCCAAACAGAGCAGGCTTCATTCTGTGGCAATTTAGGGCATGTTTCTTGGCCTGGGCCTCGTCCAGGCTCTGGTCAGTGATGGTCATTATCTGCTGCAGAATGTCCCCGATGTCTTGCTTCCCTCGGCCTCCTGGGACACCCCCCTCACCCTCCCACCCCATCCCCCAGCTGCCCCCATCCAGATCTCCCCGCCACCGGGAGGCTCGCCAGGGCCCCCAGGCTCCCCGCCCACCAATCCCAGACCCCCCCAGCCCCCGCCTGGAGGGGGCGGCCCCAGCAGCCGTTAGTCCATAGCTGTGAGGGGGCCCTGGGGCCCCCTCCCTGCTCCGCCCCTCCCCCCGCCTGGTTACTTCCCCCCAAAGTCGCCAGGGCCCCTGCTCCCTCCGCCCCGACCCCTGCCCGTCCCGTCTCTCCCCTCCCACCTCCCCCGGGGTTCACCCCGACCCTGAAGGGAGATCTGGGGTACCGGCTGGGCCCCCCACAGGAGACCCCGCCCCCGGCGGCAGAGGAAAATGGAGTGGGGGGGAGGGGGGGAGAGAGAGGGAGAGAGAGAGGAGACCCAAGCGGGTGTGTGTGTGTGTCTGTGTGTGTGTGTGTGTGTGAGAGAGAACGAGGGAGGAGGGAATGGGGGGGCGAGGCTGGGGGAGGGGAGCCGAGGAGGAAGAGTACCAATCAGCTTTTAAACAGGCTGTTATTCAGTATCCATGTATTTGATTTTGTTTCTTTGATCTTCCTAGTGTTCATTTCTAATTTTATAGCATTGTGATCTGAGAAGACAGTTTGTAGTATTCTGATTTAAATTCATTAAGTTTTTTAATTTACTGAGATTTGCTTTGTGGCCTAACATATCATCTATTCAGGAGAATGTTCCATGTACACTGGAAACGAATGTGTATTGTGTTATTGTTGGGCTGAGTGCCCTGATTGTTCTGTCTTTTTTTGAC
>NW_006409727.1:34970-35692 GCF_000296735.1 Chrysochloris asiatica | reverse complement strand
TCATGGCTATGTCCTCTTGTCCAATTGACCCTTTATCATGACATAATGTCCTTCCTAGTCTCTTATGCTGGTTTATAACTCAAAGTCTATTTTTACCAGAGATTAATATTGCCACTTCTGCTCATTTTTTTAGTGCAATTGGTTTGATGATTTTTTCCCATCCTTTAATATGTAATCTATGTTTGCCTTTGTGTGTAAGATATCAGATTGAAGGATCCTGTTTTCTTGTCCATTCTGCTACTCTCTTTCTCTTGATTGGTGCATTTAATCCATTGCCATTCAGTAAAATTACTGAGAGGTATGAATTGATTGCAGTCATTTTCCTGTGTGGTGTTTTTGTGGTCCTGCTGGTTTCTTTATTCCACACTTTTCTTTGAGCTGAGTTCATTTTTTTGTGCCTTTTCTTGTTAATTTCTTCATAGTTTTAATGTTTACAAAATCATGGATTTTCCTTTTCTTGATCTGATGTGAAGCTATATTATGCTTCTTTGAGGTTACCCTGTAATTTATTAATTTTTCCCCAAATTAAAGCAGTCTTGTTTTATCTTGAATTCTACTTGGCTTCCTCACTATTGGTATTCTGCAGCTATACTTGGCTCTCATTTTGCTCTGCAGTTGTCTTCATTAGAGTTGATCTCTCTGATTTTCTATCTTCAGTCTTGTAGTTCTGCTTTACTCTGTAAACTTCTATATCTGGATTGAATTCTGGGTGGTGCTGCCAT
>NW_006409727.1:33359-34405 GCF_000296735.1 Chrysochloris asiatica | reverse complement strand
AATTTTCTTCCAGGAGCTTTTTGACTATCTTTTCTGTGGTTTTGTCTCTTCTTATTCTGAAATTCCAATCACCTATAGGTTATTTTTTCATGTTGTCCCACATAATCTTAGACTTCCTTCAGATTTTTTCATTTTTCTTTCCTGATTGTTTTACTATCTTACAAATATTGAGAGATTTCTATTCTAGCTTGCTAATTCTAGCTTCCATTGATTCAATTCTATTCCTTTGCCCTTTTGCTGTGTTGTCCATTTCTGATATCTCAACATTGATCTTCTGGATTTCTCTTTGCAGATTTTGCATTGTCTCCAATGCTGTATCAATTTTGTTTGATTATTTCTGTAGCACTTTTTTGAATTCCTTGTTTTCCTCAGCCTTTCTGTGAAATGTTTGGATGTCCCTCACTTTCATTCTCCTGAATTCTTTTATGGGTAGTTCCAGTGTGTCTTCGTCCTCAAAAGCCTAGTCTACCTCTGCCTCTTGGGTATTTGTTTGAGCTACTCTGTCATGTCTCTTCATGTAAACAGAAAGTTTCTGCTGCTTTCTAGGCATTGTGAGGTTGTATTCAGTTGATGAATGTATGTTGGAATATTCTGAGGCACTCACCAATTGCCTCCTGGTGGGTGTGATCAGGAGGTGAGCTTCTTTGTTCACTGCTCCTACAGTTCAGTTCAGAGTGGATTTAGTTGGTTGTAGTTGCTGCTCAGGTGGGTAGCAGCTGGTATTGGCTCTTGCCCAACTGATGGCGCTGTATGGCTGTGACTTGACTGTATGGCCACAGTTTCTGTCTTCTGTTGTATCATGTAAGAAGGAGAACAAACAGAAAGAAGACTCAACCTACGCAGTGAAAATGAAAGTCATGGCTTTCTTTCCACCATAAGCTACAAGTGAGACTTTGGTGACCTTCCTTAAGCTTGAGACTGTATTTTGCTTGTGGGAAGAGTGAGACAAATATTTGCTGATCATAGTGATAGATTTGTTGTTGTTGTTGTTATCAAGTGTCATTGAGTTGGTTCCTACTGATAGCCACCCTGTATAGGGTTTCCAA
>NW_006409727.1:29841-31614 GCF_000296735.1 Chrysochloris asiatica | reverse complement strand
TTTTTGTGGTTGTGCATAGGGTGGCTATGAGTTGGAACCTACTCAATGGCACCTAACAAAAATGACTTTTGTGATAATTTCTTACAGTTGCAATAGGAAGCAAATACAGCCGGCATCCACTATCCTAATGACAGTAGGCAGCATCCCATCTGTCTCACTACACCCAAAACAGTCACTACCCCAGGAGAGCAGTCTTCAGAAGTGAACAGCTAACATCTCCTTGTGTGGTTTTAAAAGATAAAATAAAGAAGGGTTAGAGAAAGGAAAGGATTTAATATTTATTGATTAGGTGGTAACTCATTTCCCACTCCCCAGAGGAGTCATGGCATGGAGCAGTGGGCTAACGAGGAGTCAGACTGCAAAGTTGTTTGAACTGCAAAGTCGGTGGTTCAAGCTCACTAACTGCTCCTTGGAAACCCTATACAGGGTCGCTATGGGTCAGAATTGACTTGACGGCAATTACCAACAACAAAGAAAAAATAAGCAGTAGCGCCCTTGTGGTCATTTTTCATTATTTTGTTTTGTCTGCCATCTCGCAGTTTTTCTGGCCTATGGGTGGCTGCTGCAAACCTGGGTCTCCCCGAGATTACAGTAACATTAGGGTCCACTGTAACGCCTGCCCAGTTTGGCAGGGATTTGTGCTGAGCTGCAGTAGAATTGAGGTCAGAGTTAGACAAGTGCATCTTGGGAGGCAGGAAAAGTAATCTGTGTCCAAGTCCACCTGACAGAGCCCACACTCGTGTACTTCTAGTAATTTCTTCTTGTGGACTAGTAGACCTCGAGGGGAAATGACACGAAGCACAAGGGCAGAGGAAAGTAAAGTCTCAGGACAAGAGAACACTGTTTGTGGTTCCTTAGAAAGGCTAGCCACTTCTTCACTCTGTGGGGAGAAAGTGGGGTCAAGCTGGGTGCCAGGGGAGGGAAGAAGGGAGGGAGGGCCGGAAGGTGAGGAGAGAGGAGTAGGCCAGGCAGGTAGGTGGGAGGGCTTGCACTCACATCCTCACAAGTGGGTGGGGTGGGGGTGTTGGAGGAGGCTCAGAGGGAAGTGGGCCTTGCTGGCAAGTGCAGTGAGCAACGCAGAAAAGCCAGTAGCAGTACCATGCAGTCGGCGTCGGTGCCCACATGGGGTTGGGGTAGTCATCACGGCTACATGGACAGCGAGTTCTGGAGTCTCAAGAACCAGCTGTGCAGGCTCCAGGGCAGCTGCCCGCTCTTCTGGCAAAGGTATCGCGCCCCGGCAGCCGCTCCTTCCTGCGCTCCCTGCTGGCTGGGTGCGTTCCACCAGTCCCGGTCCGGGTTTTCAGGCAGAATTCTTGGGGGCACGCGTGGGAGGCTACCGTAGTGGAGCCCCACTCGCTGGGGATCGGGTCTCTGCGGGCAATCGCAGCGGGGTTGTGTTTGTGGAGAGCGTGCTGTGCCCTGGTGTAGGGCCGCTCAGTTCATCCGCCTCATGGGAAGGTGTTCTCGGCCTCGAACACTGTCCCTTACACATAGAGTTGGATGAATGAATGTGTGGCCCCGAAGTGTCCGACGTGGTGCTGTGCCTCTGAGCTGCGTGTTCGGAACAGGTGTTCCTAAAAGCGGGTATAGGACAGCTTCTGCCGAGTTGTGCCTGCCGAAAGGAGGGCATTTTTTCCTGGCACAGGGATGGGCTACACCCACAACTGCCTCAGGAGTTGGGGCTGACACTGAGTGGTGAGGGTATGTAGGTTGTAGGATGGGCTCCTGGTGTGGCGCTGTGGGTTAGTGCGCCAGACTGCAAAGCTGTTGGAA
>NW_006409727.1:28652-29346 GCF_000296735.1 Chrysochloris asiatica | reverse complement strand
CGTGGAGAAGAAGCCAAGTGCCTAGTAGTCCAGGGTGAGGCTTCAAAAGCACTGGCATCGAGTTGATTGCAACCCATAACAACCCTTTAGGACGGCGTAGTACTGCTCCTTGGAGTTTGAGACAGTTAGTCTTTACAGAAGCACACAGCCTCATCTCTGTCCTGTAGAGCAGCTGACCTTTCAGTTAGCAGCCCAATGCTTAACCTGCGGCACCACCAGGACTCCCTGAGTAAAGGCTTCTTGTTGTTAAGTGTTCACGAATACAGGATTTCCAAGCAGCAGCGGGTAGGTGCAAATCACGATGTTCAAAGTCCAGTGCTTATCCTACAACACCACACCAGGAGTTCTGGGTAGGGGCTTTGCTGTTGTTAAGTGTCATTGAGTAGGTTCCAACCCATAGCGACCCTAAATAGGGTTTCCAAGGAGCAGCTAGCTGGTGAGCTTGAATAGCTGACCTTATGGTTGAAACCAACTTTGCAGTCCATCGCATTCACCCACAGCGCCACACCAGGACTCTAGGTAGGGGCTTAAGGAAGACAAAAGGTGAGCAGAAGACAAAAGGTGTCCTTGAGTGCCCCACCCCTCTTTTCCCCTCTTTCCCCTGCCACTTTTCCACATATATTTGTTTAAGTCATGGTTCTCAAAATGGGCACCATGATTCCCAGTGGTCCACGAGGTCAAAATGATTCCACTC
>NW_006409727.1:10354-12937 GCF_000296735.1 Chrysochloris asiatica | reverse complement strand
CTTGAACCCCAGGCCATTCCAGGGAGGCGCACCCTTGCTCTCAGGTTTGCACAGACAACCAGAGAACTTGCTTGGTGTGTCCTTAATGGTTTAACTGCAATAGTCACATGTGTCATCTAAAGTTGTGGCTATAATTCAGGGCCCCATGGTCATGTGCCATATCCCATAGCCAGGAGGTCAAAGCCACAGAAGCAATCCACCACCATTTTGACTCATTGTGACCCTTTGTGGAGCAGAAAGTCCCAACACATAATCCACTATCTCACCATGACCCCTGCTTTTCAAACCTGTCCCTGTGTGTATCTCCCTATCATGGTCCCTTCCCCGATTAATGAACCAATCTGTCATTCATCAAGATTTTGAAACAATTTCCTTTGTTTCCCATTTTCTAGAGGCCCATGGCTCATTGGACTCATTTTGGCATCATGCTAATGATTTCCCTAACCTGGATGACTTTCTTGGTCATGTTTTAGGTTTATTAAAATGTCTCTATAACTTAGGTTTTGCAGTCTTGGTTTGGCACTGTAGGATAAACACTTGGCTGCTAACTGCAAGGTTGACAGCTCAAACCCATTATCTGCTCCTTGGAAATCCTATACAGGGTCGCTGTGAGATGGAATGACTCAATGGCACTTAACAACAACATAGCATATGTTTGAATTTGTTTGAATTTGGGGTCTTCCTCTTAGAACACTTTTCAACTCATTTGATTCTGGAAGCAGCTCTGTTAGAATGAAGAGTCTTTGGATAGTTTCATAAGCTTAGTCTTTGGTGTTAAGTGCTGTCGAGTCAATTCAGAATCATAGCCACCCTGTATAGGGTTTCTGAGGAGGAGCCGGTGGGTTTGAACTGCCAATCATGTAGTCTGCAGTCCAGTGCTGATCCTACAGCGCCACATGGGGAAGCCTCCTATTCTCTACGTCTTTCTATGACAGCCCTCCCACTTTCTTTTTATTCTTATTTCTGAGTAACTTTCAGTAGGAAGAAAGGTTTTAGAACATAAAATACCAATCGGAGGCCTTCCTACAGAAATAGCAAGGTAGGCAGTTCAAGCTCACCAGCTGCTCCTCAGAAACCCTATACAGGCTCCCTATGCAGTGGAACCGACTCTACGACTCTTAACAACAACAACAACATGAAACGTCTTGAAACGGCACCCCATCCATCTTTTAGATAACTTTACCACTTATATCAGCTCAAAAATACAAACCAAGCTTGTTAACACATGACGACACTAAATGAAAATGACAACTGCACCTTCCCTGCTTTCGCTGATGACAGTTTATAATATATGAAATATACACAAGTCGTTTTCCCAGTGTCTTCTCTTTCTACACTCAGTAGAGTCGCCTGCGTTGGATTGGTGTTTTTTGATTCTTAGCGGTAATATCATGTTTTGCCACAAGAGGAAGCCTATCAGTTGGCTGCTGGTTAAGAGCCATCCGGTGTGTTACTACTCACAGTGACCTAGCATAGGGCTTCCAAGGATTGGCCGGACTTTGTGGTTAGAACTCCAGTGGCTGTCCTATAGCGAAAATAAGATTTGCAGCCTCTTCTGAGTCAGCTGGTTTAATAGACCTTATTTCTTTTGATACCTTGCAAATACTAAGGGATACAGGCACACCATGCATGTTTACAAACAAAATGAAAAACATTTTTTAAATCTTACTTAGATATTGGCACCTTTCCCCTCTATCAATTTATTCAAGAGTTGATCTGCCCAGCTGGATGACTCCAGAACTAATACTTCTACTCCTTTATATTGCTTTTCTTATCCCGTCTCAAACTCTTCATTTTCAATCCTTCTCCTCCCGGCCCGCTGCCTTGAGCTCCCACTCCCCGGGGTCAGTGCAGCTACTGGGTGTCCAATGTTCTCTTTCTGATTATTAGAAACAGTATCTCCTAACTAGACTTTTACCCAATAGAACGAGGAAGTGCTATGGCCATTGATCTGAGCTTTACAGAATCCCCACTCTACCACCACCTGCTAATTGAGCAAATACTTAATTTCTCTGTTACAATTTCCTCATCACTAACTTGGAGTCCTAGTGTGATGCTGTGGATTAATGCACTGGACTGCAAAGCTGCTTTGAACCGCAAGATTGGTGGTTCAAGCTCACCAGTGGCTCCTCGGAAACCCTACACAGGGTCATGATGGATTGGAAACGACTGGACAGCAAACAAGAATATGTAGTTTTATCATACAGTTTTTATGAGCGTAAATGAGATAACAGGTACGTAGTAGATAGTTCTTGCTTGATAAAGATCACATACCGTACCTTGTGCCCACTCTTCGTGTCTTTACCCTTCACTCCTGTAATTCATTATTTCTATTACTTTTATATTCCTGTCAGTGTTCTTCTCGGTGCCTTGTGCTTATACACTCCCAATTTTGAGGCATTGTCCAGCGCATTTTTGTGATAGTTCCTCCTGGGACAATTATCTCACTTTGTTCTATATTCTCAGCAGCTTTTTGAGCAGTTTGTTCTCAGATACCACCTTATCCCTTGCCTTGATAGCCACAGTTGAACAGGTCTGAGGAATGGACCCCTGGTCTTGCCTAGCTTCTAGCCATCTTATAAC
>NW_006409727.1:8617-9500 GCF_000296735.1 Chrysochloris asiatica | reverse complement strand
AGCACATGTCTCCTTTTTATTCATAGTCAACAGCTCATTGAACTTCTCTTACTTTGTAACAGTTCTTGATGTCTTTTAGGGTCACCATGAATATTTCTTCACTGGTCTTTCGAAGTTGGCTATCTTCCCAGCCTCCATCCCTACCACCTGGCTCCAGGGTCCCAGGAAATTGGCTTTCCTGCATTCACAACCAGAGAAAGCCAAGGCTTGACCACTGAAGTGGGAAATGAAACCTAGGCAATCTGGTGTGGAGAAAGAACAGCAATTAATTCCCTGAAAAAGTGGAGAAGACTTAGAGGTATGGAGTCAGCCAAGGAGTCCTACAGACTGCCAGAAGAACAAAGAAATCTGTGCTGGAGAGAGAACAGCCAGAGTGCTCCTTAGAAGCCAGGCGGCTTTGTCTGTCTTTCATATTTCAGACATGTTATCAGGAGAGACCAGTTCCTAGAGAGGATTTTGTTTGGTAAAGTGGAGGGTCAGCGAAAAAGAGGAAGACTCCCAACTATATGGAGTGGTGTGGTGGCAGCAGTAGCAGACTCAGGAGGAGCAATCCCTGTGAGCATGGTATAGGACTGGGCAAGGGTTCGTTCTGTTGCAAATAGGGCTTCTATGAGCCGGGAGGAACCTACTCAACAGCACCTAACTACAACAACAACAACAAGGGCATCCCATTGTGAGACAGTGGAGTGTCAAGGAGGAAGACTTGATCACATGAGTCAAGAGCTGCAAGTCAAGGACTTGACACTGCAGACCCCACCTAGGTACTTAATTCTCCATACCCTCCAATGAAGGGAAACCACAGCTAGTCAACTGTCAGTCCCAAAGACATGGATACATCCAGAATACACACCAGTAATAGTTCAAATAATACAAAAGAAGTATT
>NW_006409727.1:4073-4637 GCF_000296735.1 Chrysochloris asiatica | reverse complement strand
TAAATATGGTGAAAGAATACCACCCTGGAACTCATGGAAAGAGAAAGGCTGTATGCTGGTGGCCAGGTGGCAGGCTTATAGAATGTGCCTTGAGTTGTTTAAATGATTATATATTCCTGAGTGTTTTTGTGTACATCAAAAAACAAAACAAACTGCTCCCCCAAACCCCAGAGGAAATAAAAGCAAATACTGGTGAATGATGATGCATGGAGGGGATTGTAATCATTGCAATGAAATGAAATACAGTAGGATGAGTGCAAAATCAATGTTCTCCTATGAACACTATCACTCAGTTCACAATAAGAGCTTTAAAAAAAAAAAAAAAGGTATACCATGGTACATACCTTTCCTGATTTTGAATCATTCAATATCCTCTTCTTCTATTCGAACAAGTGCGTCTTGGTCTATGTAAATTTTCATCATGAGCACAATCAAGTGTTCTGGAATATTTATTCTTCACAATGTTATATCATAGATTGTCATGATCCACACAGTTGTAAGACTTTGCATAGTCAATAAAGCACAAATAAACACCTTTCTGGTATTGTTTGCTTTCAGCCAAGA
>NW_006409727.1:0-1571 GCF_000296735.1 Chrysochloris asiatica | reverse complement strand
TTTGAAGCACAATGCCTGCAGTTCAAGCTTCCCAGTTGCTTCTCAGACACCCTATACAGGTCACTATGGGTCAGAATCCACACTTAGCAACAACAACAAGCCAAGTGGTTCTTAGGCAAGTCTTCTAGTTCTGCTTTTGCCTTCCATTCCCTTCCAAGACCCCTAAACTCTTTGGTGCATTCTGAAGACCTCCAATGAGTTCTAAAAGCCTCTCAAAAGAGGTGTCTTGTTAGGAGGCTGGGGTGTATAGGAAATAAAAACCAGAGATAAGGCCTCTGGAAACTACTCAAGTTCCTGTCACTCAGAATATACCCAGTATCTTCTGCTAAATTTCAGGTCTGCTGGGAATGTGCTGGAAACGGGGTGAGAGGGTGCTGGGTCTGCCCTTTGAAATAAGATGAGAATTTTCCAGATCAGCATTTAGTCTGCTGACTCTTCAGGGTAGCCTGGGTGGGACCCATCAGAGCCCTGGGCAGCTTCCTTGGGTCTAAGGTTTACGAGGCTGGCAGAGCGGTAGGCACCTTCACACGTGGAGCTGATTGGGAGAGGATGCGCCATCAGCCTGGAAGGGAAGGGTTAAGCAGATTATCATGGTCCCACCAAATGGAAGGCTAGAAAATGCCTTTGTGATGACCTGGTCCAGATGTCTGCTTTACAGAGCAAGTAAACATGCTCAAGCACAGAAAAGTGATGGGCTAGACCACTTGAAGGACTCTTGGACTGTGAACCATAAGGTCAGCAGTTCAAACCCATCAGCTGCTGCTTGGAAACCCTCTACAGGGTCACTATGAGTCTTAACTAGACCCACTTTAAAGCAGATTGTTGTACTGTGGTGGTTTGTGTGTTGCTGTGATGCTGGAAACTATGCCACTGGTATTTTAAATACCAGCAGGGTCACCCATGGTGGACAAGATTCAACTGAATTTCCACACTAAGACAGACTAGGAAGGAGAGGCAAACGGCTTCTGAAACCCTTATGAATATCAGTGGAACTATGTCAGATAGCACCAGAATATTGACTATCAGAACATTCTTAACAATTGCAAGGATGGCACATGAACCTAACAAAACAACGAAGCAGTAGTTATCATAGGGAGTGAATTTACCCACTGGCGACATTGTTGGTTGTCAGAGTAGAGGAGGTGTTCTACTGACATCTAGTGGACAGAGGTCAGGGATGCTTCTAGACATCCTACAATGCACAGGCCAACCAAGAATTATCCAGTTCAGAATGTCAGTAGACCCAAGAGGTTGAGAAACTCTGGGCCAAAAGGGGACAGTGTTGTTGTTACGTGCCCTCGAGTTGGTTCTAACTCATGGGAAGTCTATAAGGTTTCCAAGGAGCGGCTGGTGAGTTTGAACCACTGACCTTGCAATTCAAACCGACACTAAGGTCTAGTGCTCATCCTATGGTGCCACATTGAAATACGGTTTTTCTTTTAGTTAATTTTGGACTTCGCTTTCCTTAAAAAAAAAAAAATCTTAGTCAACTATTCATGGAGAAATGACTTTCCCCCCAGGTGTTTCATTAAGTCCTTTTTCATCTGATACATAAGCAGTGATGTTGTTTT
>NW_006409726.1:42241-42772 GCF_000296735.1 Chrysochloris asiatica | reverse complement strand
GGAAATCATCAGACAATCTCTTTGATATCCCATGCGAGTAAAGTTTTGTTAAAGTTAATACAGAAACGGCTACAATCATGCATCGACAGACAACTTCCAGAGGTTCAAGCCAGATTCAGAAGAGGCTGTGGAATGAAGGATATCATTGCTGATGTCCGATGGATCTTGGCTGAAAGCAGAGACTATCAGAAAGATGTTTACTTGTGCTTTCTTGACTATGCAAAGACTTTGGATTGTGTGGATCATGACAAGTTCTGGACAACATTGTGAAGTGTGAGTATTCCGGAACACTTAAATGTGCTCATGAGGAATCTGTACCAGGACCAAGAAGCAGTTGTTTGAACAGAACATGAGAACACTGAATGGTTTAAAATTAAGAAAGGTGTGCGACGGGATTGTATTACTTCACCATACTTATCAATGGCCTCAAGTGTGGCAACAGTAGTGAGGTTGGCCCAGGATCAGGCAGTGTTTGGTTCTGCTGTGCATAAGGTCACTATGGGTTGGTACTGACTCAATGGCACCTAACAA
>NW_006409726.1:4320-5399 GCF_000296735.1 Chrysochloris asiatica | reverse complement strand
GGAATAGACACATGATAGTTTGGGTGCTGGGGGGGGGCATACAGTAGAAGGGGAAGGGGAAAGGAAAAATAAGGTGGATGGGAAAATAGCTAGGCAGGTTTACATGGGCTCAATAGGACAGAGGTAAATAATCATCTAAGCACAAACATAGAACAACAGGGCTCATGGATACAAAGATTGAGGCATAGTTTGAATGGGTAAAAGTGGGGAAATGATATTAAAATGCTTGGCTGTCTGTTGAATCTTGGTTTTCCTTGCCCACTATTGTAAAACAGACACCGGAAGGGGAGAGAGAGGAATAGCCAGAAACATCACCAGAGAAAGCTTGTAAGTCCGTCTTCAGCCTATAACTGTTTGGAATCACTAAAATTGGGCTAGAACTTGCCCAGTGAATGAGGCTCCCTGCAGAGCCTTTGCATTGCACAAGACCATAATCTTCTGAGGTGGGACATTCCCACATGAAAGGACAAGCAGAGCAGTCTGAAGCAGGTAGAAGAACAGAAGATACTTCTTGAAAGAAAGACTAGAAGAAAAAATAAAAAACAATAACAGCAGTCCAACTGACAGTTACAAGAACAAGCAAGTTGTTCCCCAGGGAGCCATCAAGGCAAGTGGTCAGGCCCCCTCAAGGCCAACCCCCTCCCAAGACTGAAACTCAAATGGAATACATACACTAGCAGGCATATGGTCCTGCTGCTGACCATGTTAGTCACTGATAAAGTGGGGGAAAACAGCAACAGAGTTGTGAACTAAGTCTGAGAACATTCAATAGACTCCTGTTAACCTGGATTGAGACCTGGTTAACCAGCAGTATGATGAAACCTGGGGACTCCTGGGCCCAGAGACAGGTACATAGCCCCAGAGGACTAGAACAGATTGTGAAGCATCTAGCTGATATACAGTGAGAAGGGATACACAAGAACACCCACACTTGCAGATAGTACCCATTTGACCTGGGATCAATGGCTGGATGATCAGAACACAATTAGGGGAAGAAAGAAGAGCTGAAAAAAAGGAGTAACCCACTATAAGTGGATGAACTTGACTTACGCTTGTGGATGCAGTATGACAAAGGAGCA
>NW_006409726.1:2274-3930 GCF_000296735.1 Chrysochloris asiatica | reverse complement strand
ATGCATGCAGGAGATTGTGATCATTGCAATGAAACAAAATATGATAGGATGAATGTAAAGATAATGTTCACCCATGTAAACTAACACATAATTCACAACAACAACAACAATAATAATAATAATAATAATAAAATTAGCCTGCTGTATTTGGCCAAACATTTAATTAACTCAGTCCAAATGTGATGGCTGTAACTGTATTGCCTTGGAAGTGTCAGACCAAATAATTTTGTGGGCCATATAAGGGCCAGGCGTTTCTCCTCCCTACTATACAGGGTTATTATGCGTCAGAACAGACTCAATGGCACTTAACAACAGCAACAATATTCTAAAATTATTAATATTTTGGTATATGCTGTGTCACATAATCATTCATTTATCTATCAATCCATCATTTAAAATTGTAATGATTGAATATTCAACCAATCCTGTACTAAATTCTACTGGTTTTCTAGGTTATCTTATATTTTTATTATTGCTAGGTTTATTTTTCCTTATTTTGTTCTCATATTTACACACATGGTTGGAAAATATTCTCTACAATACCCTGATCTTATAATGGCTTTGTCAGGTTTGGGGACCAAGTCTATGTTGATTCTATCTTCACTGCCTTTTATAAAACTCATGTCCTTCATCAAACTTTGGAAACATGCAGCCATTATTTCTCAAGAAAGTCTTTCTGCCTTTTTTTCTCTTCTTTTCACTTTCTGGAACTCCAATAATGCTTATGCCGATTAACTTAATGGTGGTAAACATGACCTGTATACTATATTTCCTAGTCTGGAAAATCCAGGGCTATCATCCTCTTTGTGGTCCTCATGTGGGGCTGTATGGTAATTGCAAGACTGCTAACTGTTGGCGGTTCTAATATATCAACTGTTCTTCAGAAACACTATATAGTGTTGCTATGAGTCTTAATCAACTCAAGGACACTAACAACTCATCCTTTTATGTACACCCAGTATTGGCAAATGTTCCAGGAAAAAAAGTCATGAAAGATGGTCAGCTCACATTTTAGTGGGTCTCCTCAGAATTTAGTTTTGTTGTAGCACTATAGGATAAGCACTGGACTGATCATTACAAGGTTGCTTCTAACCAATAGGTCAGTAGTTCTAGCTTACCAGCCACCCTGATGAAGAAAGATGTGGCAGTCTGACTCTGTAAAGTTTATGGAGACCTTCACTATGATTTGCACCTCTCAACTGGATCAATAATAACATCATGATAAATGCTTGAAAAGATTGAAATTGTCAAGGACTTCATTTTGCTTTGATCCACAATCAGCACTCATGTAAACAACAATCAAGAAATCAAATGGCATATTACATTAGACGAATCTGCTACACAAGATCCATTTAAGGTGCAAAAGAGCAAAGATCCATTTGAGGAGTAAGGGGTACCTGACCTCAGCCATGGTAGATTTAATTGCCTCATATGCATATGAAAGTTGGACATTTATAAGGGAGACTATAGAAGAATTGATGCATTTGAGTTATGATACTGGAGAAGAACCAACAAATTTGTGTTGAAAGAAGTAGAGCCAGAAGGATAAAGTTTTACATCTATACTTTATTGTCATGTCCTGAAATAAATAGGAAAATTCTAGATCAGAGGTAGACTATTATTACAGCAATAACTGCATTGATTTGCATGCTCCAT
>NW_006409726.1:0-1519 GCF_000296735.1 Chrysochloris asiatica | reverse complement strand
GTCGTTTATTGATCTAGTGGTGAGGATTTTTGTTTTCTTTACACTGAAGTGTAACCTATACCAAAGGCTATGGTCTTTGATCTCCATCAGCAAATATTTAAAATCCTGCTTGTTTTCAGAAAGCAAGGTTGTATCATTTGTATATCTCAGGTTTTAATAAGTCTTCCTCCAATCCTGATGCCATGGTCATCTTCATATAATCCAGTATCTCATATTATGTGCTGAGCATACAGACTGAATAAGTATGGTGAAAAAATACAATGAGGCACACACCTTTCCTAATTTCAAACCATTCAGTGTTCCCTTGCTCTGTTAGAGCAAATGCCTCTTGGTCTATGTACTGGCTCCTCATGAGCACATTTAAATGTTCCAGAATACTCATTCTCCACAATGTTGTCCATAGCTTGTCATGATCCACAAAATCAAAAGACTTTGTATAGTCAACAAAGTGCAGGTAAACCATCTTCATGATATCCCTCATTCCATTGCCTTGTCTGAATCTGGCTTGAACCTCTGGAAGTTCTCTGTGGATGTATGATTGCAGTTGGTTTTTAATTATGTTTTGCAATATTTTACTTGCATGCAATATTAATGATATTGTCGGATGATATCTGTATTATGTTGGGTAACCTATCTTTGGAATGGGCACAGATACAGACCTCTTCCATTCAGTTTTCCAGGTGGCTGTTTCCAGATTTCGTGGTATAGATGAGTGAGTGCCTCCAGTGTTTCATCAGTTTGTTGAAAGATTTCAATTTGTATTCCATCAGTTCCTAGTGCCTTGTTCTTTGGCAATGCTTTCCATGCACCTTGGACTTCTTCCTTCAGAATCATTAACTCTTGATCATATGCTACCTCCTGACGTGGTTGAACATTGAACATTTCTTTTTGGTACGGTGACTCTGCTGATTCCTTCCATCTTCTTTTGATGCTTCTTGAATCATTCAACATTTTGCCCATAGAATCCTTCAATATTACAAGTTGGGGCTTGAAATTTTCTTCAGTTTCCTCCGCTTGAGAAATGTTATGTGTGTTCTTCCATTTTGGTTTTCTAATTCCAGGTGTTTTCACATTTTGATTTAATATTTGACTTTGTATTCTCAAGCTGACCTTTGAAATCTTTCATTCAACTCTTTTACCTCCATATATCTTCCATTAACTTTAGAATCTTTATGCTGGAGAGCAAGTTTCAGAGTCTCTTACATCCATTTTTGTCTTTTCCTTCTTTCTTGTCTTTTTAATTACATTTTGCTTCCTTCTTGTTTTCTAGTTTTCTAGTTTTCAGTCTTTATTGTCGATTGTATCAAATTTATTCTTCAGATGATGTCTAAATTCAGGTGGGACCTATGCAAGATCATAATTTGGCTCTTGTGGACTTGTTTTATTTTCTTCAGTTTCAACTTGAACTTGCATATGCGTAATTAGTGGTTTGTTCCATAGTCTGCCCTGGCCTTGCTTTGGCTGATTATATGGAGTTTTCCATCCATCTCTTTCCACAGATGTAGGCAATTTGTTTTCT
>NW_006409725.1:40283-41445 GCF_000296735.1 Chrysochloris asiatica | reverse complement strand
CAAGTGCTTATCCTACAGCAGCATAGTATTAATATTTGTGTCTGAGCATACGTATATAGTTATATGTATATGCACCAGAATCCTGGTGTGGAACTGTGGGCTAATGTTGTTATTGTTGTTAAGTGCTATTGAGTCATTTCTGACCCATAGTGACACTATATAGGGTTTCTGAGGAGCAGCTGGTGAGTTTGAACCACAGACCTTGCAGTTAATCCACAGCACCACACCAGGACATGAGCTAATGTACTGGATTGCAAAGTCAGTTTGATCCACAGTTTCAGTTGTTCAAGCTCACCAGCTGCTCTTTGTAAACCCTATATATGGTCACTATGTGTTGGAACCAACTCGATAACACTTAACAACAACAACAAATGTATATGCATGTTCATGTATATCATCTATATTCATATATATGGGTGAGTCAAAAATTACCTGTACTCTGATTATGTTGTTGTTGTTATGTGCTGTGGAGTCAGTTCCGACTCATAGTGACCCTTTACTGGGTTTCCGAGGCTGTAAATCTTTATGGGAGCAGAAAGCCTCATCTTTCTCTTGCGGAACAGCTGGTAGTTCTGAACTGCTGACCTTGAGAATCACAGCCCAATTCATAACCACTACGCTACCAGAGCTCCTTGTACTCTGGCTATAGAAATTATTTTAATCAATTGTTAGAAAAGACAAATACATCATTTAAAAATATAATCTCTTTGCTTTTCAATACAGTTTGTCCATCTGTGAACAGCTTTTATATTCCCTTACTAAAAATATTTTAGATTGAGCTGTGAACCGTGAATGCACCAGTCTTTACTTCATCTTCAGAGGTGAATCTTCATCCTGAAAGGGCTTTCAGTGGACCAATCAGGAATATAAGGAGGATGCTTTAATGATTCAAAAAAAGTTTTCCCAGAAAGTCAATTATGTGGTCAGAGATGTATGGACGTGCATTGTCATGCAAGGACACAAAGTCCTTGGATATCAGTTTTCTGCCTTTAATCAGAAGTTTAAGCTTCATCTCTTTGGTGAGCATCTTCCTGAACTCTTTGAACTTTTTAATGATTGGTTTCCTCAGAGTAAACAGTAGAATATGGAATGGAAACATCCTCAATCACTGAACAAGGAAAAGTTAAAAAGTCAACCATCAGCTGCAAAATTGATGCTTACA
>NW_006409725.1:36919-38708 GCF_000296735.1 Chrysochloris asiatica | reverse complement strand
CAAAACTGGAAGTTCAGTAAAAACAAGGAAGATCCTCAATGAGGTGGCATCTGTAATGGGATCAAATGTAAAAATTGTGAAGAAAACTCAGAACCAGGCAGGGGACCTTTTGTTGAGCTTAGTGTCATTGTTAGTTGGAACTGAACAACAAAATTCTTCTACATTCTTCCTTATTCATTGTCCAATTTCCACATGCATATAAGGCAAATGAAAATAGTATCACTTGGGTCAGTCACACCTGAGTCCTCAAACTGACATCTATGTTCTTGAACACTTTTAAGAGGTCTTTTGCAGCAGATACACCCTTTGAATTCTTGACTTTTGCTTCCATGACCATTGATTCTGAATCCAAGCAAAATGTAATTTTTCTCTGTTTATCATGTTATTATTTATTGGTCCAGTTGAAAGACTTTTGTGTTGCTGTTGTTCTTTACATCGAGGTGCATTACATATTGATCTTCATCCATAAATATTTAATTTCTGGTCCTCTCTACTTCCAGCAAGTAGTGTTTTTTTCATCTTCATATCAAGCCAGATGCCAAATTCTTCATATATACAACTTCTTGTATTATTTTCTTGTACTATGGATTGAAATATGTATAGTGAAATGATGCAATCTTGAGGCATATATTTCCTGATTCCAAACCATTCAGTATCCCCTTGTTATGTTAAAAGTCTTTCTTTTAACTATGTACAAGTTTCTTATGAACATAATTAAGTGGTCTGAAATTCCCATTTTATTGCATTAGCTTGTTATGATTTTTTGCATAGTTAATAAAAGGCAAATAAATATTTTTATGGTATTCTCTGCTCTCAGGCAAGATCCATCTGATATCTGTAATGATGTCCCTAGTTCTACACAGTCACATGAATTTCTGGCAATTTTCTGATGATGTACTGCTGAAACCATTTAAAAATCATCTTCAATAAAATTTTACATTCATATGATATTAATGATATGCTCTGATGATTTACATATTCCATTGGGTTAACTCTTTTTAGAATGGTCCCAAATATGGATTTCTTTCTACTGGTTTGCAAGCTAGCTGTCTTCCAAATTTCTTGACATAGACTACTGATACCCTCCAGTATTACATCAGTTTGTTGAAATATTTCAGTTTGTACATAATCAATGGTTTGAACCTTGTTTTTAACCAATACTTTTACTTTATCTTAGACTTCCTCCTTCAATAACATTGGTTCCCAATCATGTGACACCTCTTGAAATGATTGAATCAATTATTTTTGGTACAGTGCTTGTATATTTTTTCCATCTTCTTTCATGTGCAAGTTTCAAAGTCTCTTCTGACATCCATTTTGGTCTTCTCTCTCTTTTCTGTCTTTTTAATGACTTTTTGGTTTCTTCATATATAATATTCTTGATGTCACCCAACAATGCTTCTAGTCTTCAATCATGAATGTCTAATGCATCAAATATGTTCTTGAGGTGGTCTCTAAATTCAAGTGAGATATACTTAAGGTTACATTTTTTCTCTTATGAACTTGTTTAATTTTTTTCAGTTTCAGCCTGAAGTTGCATATAGAAATTGAGGGTCTGTTTACCAGTAAGCCCCTGGTCTTGCTTGCTATTGTTGTTGTTAAGTGCCGTTGAGTTGGTTCCAACTCATAGTGACCTGTATACGGTTTCTGAGAAGTAACTGGTGGGCTTGAGCTGCTGACCTTGTGGTTCACAGTCTAGAACTGACTCTACAGTGCCACACTATAAGTTTTGTTTAGGCTGATGATATTGAGTTTCTCTCTGGTCTCTTACACAGATGCCATCAATTTG
>NW_006409725.1:30321-32485 GCF_000296735.1 Chrysochloris asiatica | reverse complement strand
CATATGTTATCTCTTGAAATGGTTGAACATTGACCATTACTTTTTGGCAGAGTGACCTTGTGTATATCTTCCATCTTCCTTTGATACTTTCTGAATCATTCAATATTTTGTACACAGAATCCTTCAATATCACAAATTGAGGCTTTAATATTTAAAAAAATTCTTTCACCTTGAGAAATGCTGAGTGTGTGCTTTCCTGTTGGTTTTCTATCTCCTTGTTTTTGCAGATTTCATTATAATATTTGATTTTGTTTTCTCAAACTGTCCTTTGAAATATTCAATACACCTCATTGAGTTCCTCATTTCTTCCATTCACTTTGATATCGCTATACTGGAAAACAAGTTTCAGAATCTTTCTGACATCTATTTTGTTCAAAAGATGAGACAATTGAAAAAACCCTGGTTTAGGTTAGGCACACCTTCATCATCAGCTTATATCTTTGTTCTATAACAGTTGAAGGACTCTTAATGTGGCATTGTACGATGAGAACTAGGCTGCTAGCCACAACTCTATACAGACTTACTTTGAGTTGAAACTCAATAGCAGATATCAGTTTAAAGAGGTCTTGTATAGCAGATTTGGTTAATGTTACAATATAGAATTTGTCATTTTATACCGACTTATTTTACTTAGCATAATACTTTCAAGGTCAATTTATGTGTGGTATGCATTAGTACCCTAGTTACCTACTGCTACTATGACAGAAATGCCACAAGTGGGTGGCTTTCCCCAACAAAAAATTATTTTCCCACAATTCAGAAAGCCAGATGTCTTCATTCAGAATGTTGGCTCTATGGGAACGAGCTGTCAGTTCTAAGAGACAACTTCTTGACTCCTTTCAAGTGTTCTTTCGAATGGGCCTAGTGTTCTTTTGAGATATACATGTATTTTAGCATCAATTTTCTGCTGTGTCTATAAGGTTCCTAGTGCAGGGCCCCTTGGTTCAAAGGACATGTTTCATAACTTGACTCTTGTTTTTTGGTAGTAGTAGGTCCCACTTTCTGCTCACTTCTCTCTCCTTTTCTTTCTTGTAAGAGACAAGATGAAGCAGACCACACCACAGGGAAATTTACCTTATATATCAAATAATGTCTCTGACCTGTGTAAAGGTGTTCTATCAAGTTCTACTCCTACTAAAACGATTAACTGATCACATCAGATCATATCATGGAGGATATTGCATCATTATAGAAATTACAAGTTTCATATTACATAATTTCTAATGAGAACCATGGAGTATCCAAATTCTTATATATTTGGTGGGGCACAGTTCAATCAGTAACGATCAGGATGTCACTTGTCTTAGTGTATAATTAATATTCCATTGTATGTATAAACCGTGTTCTGTTTATTAATTTATCCTTTGATGGACATTTTGCTTGTATCTACTGTTTGGTAATGCTGACAACTTCTGTAAAAAGCATTGGTGTATATTTTTCTATTTGTGTTCCTGCTTTCATTTCTTCTGGCTATATACTAAATATTGGGATTTCTGGGACAAATAGTTATATATGGTCAACTTTTGGGGAACTGCCAAACTTTATTACATAATTCATGTGCTATTTTAAATCCCCTCCACCATGTAACAAAGGTTTCATTTTTTTCATTTCTCCTTGTCAATGATTTGCATGCTTACATCATTGTTATTCTAGTGGGAATGAGATTGCATCTTATATCTTATTGTGGTTTGAACTTTAAACTACAAGGTCAGTAGTTCACGTCCATCAACCCTTCTGTAGGAGGGAGGAGAGGTTTTTTTGTTCCTTCAAAGACTTATAGCCTCAAAAATCCTATACATTGTTGTTTTGAGTTGGAACTGGCTCAAGGGCACTTATCATCATCAACAACAACAATAACGTAATAGCTTAGTGGCCCTACATGTTAAATGTCGGTTTGCTATTTGAAAGTCATAAGTTTGGTCCCACCAGTCACACTGAAGAAGAAAGTTGAGGCACTCTGCTTTTATAAAGACTGATAACCTTGATAGGGACTCTATGAATCAGAAATAACTCAGTGGCAGTGTTTTAATGATTAATGACTTAGAACATTAAGGCATATTGGTTTTTAAAATGTATGTTCAAGTTATTTTCCCATTTTCATTGGTTTGTTTGTCTTTTTTGTTATTAAGTTATAGAAGCAATTTTAATTTAATTTAATTTAATT
>NW_006409725.1:25856-29902 GCF_000296735.1 Chrysochloris asiatica | reverse complement strand
CATGCCTACACCTGAAACATCAACAAACTCTTACCAGAAACATTGGCATATAATCTGATCTATGAAGAGATTATATTAACTAGTGAGTTTTTGCTATTTTTCGTTTACTTTTCTCCTTCTTGCCCTCCCTTTATAAATTTCCCTCTTGTTTCCACTGCAGTGCTCATTTATCTTTTGAGAAATATCATGAATAATATTAGAGAAGGAAATGCACATAGGGGAGGTGCTCACATAATGAAACTAAATATTTCTTTCTTATTGTTACATTAAAGAATGCATTCCTAGCAATTTAAACAGAATTGATAGGTCTTCATAGAAATGTAAAATGAGATAGAGTAAATGGAGGTAACATCAGCATAATGCTTTCAGTTTCAGTATGAATAATTCTAGCTTACAATTATATTTTGAAAATTCACTTCTAGTGTGTTTGTTATGTTACATTAGAATGGAAATGCTGATTTATGCATATTATTTCTATTTAATTAATAATTACTACAAATGTTTGCCAATTTCTTCTCTTTGCCAAGCACTGTGCTGTATGTCCATGTGCTACATGGATGAATAAGTGAATCACCCTAAAACGAAATAAAATGTAATGAAATTATATACGTATTTTCCCTTTTAATTTTGTTGTAATTCTAATTGTTTTCATAACATATTATTAAAGAACATGTCAATATTTGCTTGTGATTTATTCTATAGCATTTGAGCAAGTGGCTACAAATACCCACCCAATGCTTTCACGTCAAGTAACCATATAGCATATATTGGAACTGAATTATTCCCTGTGGTCTAAGGAGTTGAATATATACAGAAGCAGATGACTTCATCTTTCTACAGTACAGTGTATGATTAGCAACCCATTGTTAAGCACAATGTGTCCTTCTTCACCAAGTTTTTACCTATCTGGATGAAAATAATAAAAAATATTTTAAAATATAGCATGAACCAAAAATATATACTATAAATGTGTAAAATAATAAATTAACTAAAATATTAATGAGCAGATGATAAATTCTAGTTCTTCAAGTTGAAATTGCATTCTGCAAATCTTTGTTAGAAAGGCAAAGAGCATTTGCTCTTACATTTTCAGAGAGAAGAACATCCTTGCAATACTCAGTTGTCCATGGCATGGAGCTTTCTTATGCATGATATTTCCAGTGTCTCTTCACACAAAGAAATGTCTTTATTTTTACTAAATCTTTCACATTAGTCCAGTATGATATATGTTGTTGTTGTTGTTGTTAGGTTCCATCGAGTTGGTACTGACTCATACTTGACCCTATCCAGAACAGAACGAAACACTGCCTGGTCCTAGACTAACCACACAATTTTTGCCATGGTTAAGCCCATTGATGCTCTCACTTTGAAATGTTTTACAAATACATAAGTTTTAATAAAATTCTTATAAATAAGGAAACTGAAAATGAAAGCTATTTGAGAGACACTTAATAGCTACATAGCAAGTAAATGGCAGAATCATGATGTAAAACATATCTTTCCTTGAGGTGGTAAAGCCTCAATTCTACTAAGCAGCAACATTCAACATAGAAACCTAAAATTGATTATTGAGCATAAAGTAACAAATATTATTTTTTATTCTTGTTTCATTTTGTAAAAGCCTTCTACATTTCAATGATAGTAGAAGGTTAATATAAACTTCAATAACAGAAAGCAAAGACTTATTTTTAAATCTATGAAATAGGCATGACTGCAGAAATGCTATTAATAAGTATTGAAATGAGATTTCTTTAACCAGTCAGGGATGCATTGATTCCAAGAAATTGTCAATATTAATATTGAAAAACAAAATTAAAAAAGCAAACTTATGAACTACTTGAAATGAAAAGCAGGTAAAAAAGAGAAAGTTTTAGTCTTAAAAGTATGAGATCAGCTTGAAAATTATACCTGTTACAACTTCTGCCACTTAATTGAGTTTCTATATGCTGTGTATACTTACAATTTTTCATGTGAAAAAGGGAGCAAGAAAAAAAGAACGTGAAATACTGTAACATGGCAAACTTTCATTATATGAAGTTGAAGGTGCATGGATAAGCAGGTATAGAAATGCACCTTTAGTTGTTTCAAATAATCAAGGGAAATAGAAATTGTACAATTCCAGGTGACTGTGTGCTTTTCTCAAGTAAAGTAAATATTTGTGTTACAAACTTGCAATTTTTCTTGTAGAAGTTGCAAAACACATAATGATTCATAAATTAACCTGACAATTATGGTAGGCTATGAGTAATATTCACCACCAACAATCCTTATAGTCTTAAAATATGCAAAAGGAATATATTTTTCACAGTTTATATAAGTTACAAAACTTTTTCAAGTTTTAAGTGAAAAAATAGAATATTTTAGTCAAAAATACCTAGCACACTTCATTTTATTATTTTCATAATGCTAATAATTGATGCTAACTTTCACAATTAGTATTCATGTTTCAAAAGTTACCAAGAAATATGCTATAAGTTTATTTTCTAAAATTTGAAGATTTGTGGTAAGATAAGTAAATACATCAATCAATCAATCAATCAATCAATAATACTTGTCAGTAAAGTCATCTCTTTTAATGTACTTTTATACCTAAAATTCTGAAATGTATATTTATGGTAGAAAAGGTGTCAGGTTTAACACATCACGCAAATGGAAACAAAATGAAAATACTTATTTTATATGGTGCCATTAATGTTGTAAAATGTCAGTGAATCAGTTCCTACTCATATTGATCATGAACAGAGTTTTTGAGGAAACGCTAGTTGGTTTGAACCATTGCCCTTGCAGTTAGTAGTCTGGTGCTTATCTTTGAGGGCCATGTCAGAACTCCATCTTATTCAGCAGCAACCACCAAAATATGGCATGTTAAGGAATTCTATAATATGAGTTTACATAGAAACTTCAAAGGTACATATTCTTGGATAAGTGTCCTGGTGTGGCTCTGCAGGTTAATGCACTGGACTGCAATGTCAGTTTGAATCACAGGGTCACCAGCTACTGCTGGGAGTAGGAACCAACTCGATGGCACTTAACAACAACAAAAATTTATTAGATATAGCTTGCAGATAATTTTTATACAGTAGATAGATACTTAAACTCAACCTTGAATCATATATGTTATTTTAATTTCAATAGAAAAATTACTAAACTCAAGTGTTTTCTAATTGTAATATATGATCTAAAAATCCATCATTTTTAAGTTGCATGCAATATATTATTTAAAGTACACATCAAACAAAGTGATAACAAAGATCTGAAAAGTATGTGTTATATCTGAAATCATTTAGAATGTTTTACTATTAAATTTATTGTCTGATATTAATTTTACAAATTTGACATAATTGTGACCACTAATGTGAGTTTGTCATTTTGTTGTGGTCTGTGTGTTGTTGTGATGCTGGAAGCTATGAGGTTTCAGAGGAGCATCCAGACTCAAGCAGATTAAGAAGATGAGGTAGGCTGATTCTGTAAGGTTAAAAAACAAAAATATTATGAATAGTAGTGTAATAATGTGTGATACAGTGCTAGAGTCCTAGCATGGCACTGTAGGATAAGCACTGGACCAAAATTTCAGTTTGCACTTCATGGTTGTCAGTTAAAATTTACCAGCTGCTCCTCTGAACCACATACAGGGTTGCTGTGAGCCAAAATCTACTCAGCAGTACTTAACAGCAACATAGTGCCAGAAGATGAGTCCTTTAGGTTGGAAGACACTCAAATTATGACTGATAAAAAGGTGCCTCCTCAAAGTAGAGTTGACCTAAATGGCATCGATGGAGTAAAGCTTTCAGGACATTTATTTCTTAATGGGGCAAAACTCCAAATTAGAAGAAATTGTTTCAATCATCCATTAATAATTAGAACATGGAATGTTGCCAGGGACCAGCCTTGACACAATTAATAGAAGAGTCTTGATAGAAGGATGTGGAGTTGGTGAATGAAAATAAATAAATAAATAAATAAAATAAAGCTCAAAGAGTCAATGGGTCATTTTGAGTCTCAGGCAGATGGTGGTAATGGCACTCTCTGATGACTTTCTGCTGCCT